>NW_026623465.1:303230-336380 GCF_030028575.1 Malurus melanocephalus | reverse complement strand
CCCCCCCACCTCCTTCCCTCCCACACCTCCTCCGTGGCTGGCCATTACAAGATAGCTTTATTGCTTCAGACAAATCCATTATTTACACCACTTGATATTAGACACAGCAAGAGACAGAAAGATTTTCTTTCCTTCAACAAATACCAAAAGAACTGTTTCATTCCATAGTCAAGATCTGTACACATATTGAAAAATTCAGTCCTCTCCTGTGGCAGCTCTGCCCCAGGACATCTGCRGAGAGCTGTGCTCACCTCTTGACATTTCAGAATTCTGCCAGGTGCCTGGGGCTGGCAGGAGGCAGCCAGGCTGCACCAGCAAGCTCTGGGTAGCAGCAAGCCAGGGAGATGAGGAACTGTGGGCTCTCTCCACTGCTACCTCCATCACATCTCCACCATTGCAGCAACCAGCCACCTCTCCCCTTGCCGAGAGGCTTCACCAAGCCACATCCAGTGTCCACTTTGGCACCGTGCCCAGCACCACAAAGGCCACCATATGCACCTGGTTTGTTCATAATTCACGGGGTTTCTCTGGGGACTGGGCCTGCTGCAATGCTGTGTGCTCACAGGCACTGCCAGGGCCACAGAGCCTGGTTCCAGGAGAGCAGCCTGGGCAGCAAGAGGCACGGGCCACCCCCAGCACCAGCACAGAAGGGAGGGCACAAGGCTCAGCTCTACAGACAAGCCTACCCACCCTCATCCAGCAACAGAGCTGCCATGGCCCACTGGGGAGCCAAGCTACCCTGGGAAGGTGTCACCATTCCCAGAAGCTCGGCCAGCACAGGGCACTGGGCAGTGCAGTGCAGGATGGGTGCAGGTCCTGGWGCCACCTTGCTCAGAATGGCCAAAGCCTGGGTTAGGAACAAAAATAAGTTTGGGGAAGGGAGGGAGGATAGAAAACACAGACATGAACATCCCAGGGAAGCACACAGCTGAAGGCCCAGGTGCAGGAGGACACAAGCCACAGCCAGCTGTGACCAGCACAGCCTCACATGGGCATTGCCAGCCTTCCCACAACGCCAGACCCATCCCAGCTGGGTGGGCTCTTYCCCTCCTGTCACTGTCCTCAGCCAGGGTGCTGAGACAGAGGCCACAGTGTCTGGGTGCTCCCATAGCATGGTCGAGGAGCTGAGCACTTTGGATTCCCTTCTGCTGCAGGGACTCCGCCAGACAGCTTCATGCGTTTCAGCTCAGGCACAGAGAAAAACCCCATTTCCCTTTGTCCCCAGGCTCCACCTGGGCCAAGGGCTTGTCACTGTGGTCCCTCTTCCTTGGGCAAAGGGTAACATGGATCCAAGTGCCAGTGCCCAAAGGCCAGCTGCTGTTTCTCAGTCTCAGCTCCCTGGCTACTGGCGCTTGGCTTTGTAGGGACGGGAGCGTTTCCGGCGGTCCGGCTTCCTCTGCTTGTGCAGGCGGCCGATGCTGACTCCCTGCCGCCTGCGCACTGAGATGTTCTGCTCCACCAGGCTGGCCAGCATGCCTGCAGGGAGAGCACACACACAGGCCTGGAGTGCTGGGAATGCCCATGCCAGAGGGCAGCCCTTACTCTCTCACTCAAAAGCCATCAGTGGGCACCTCCTGGGACTATAAATCGCAAGGACAGAGACCYGTGGCTTCCCAGACTGAGCATCACCCTGTGCTCCAGGCCTGGCAGAAGCAGGGACCAGGCAGGGAGGGCTCCCCAGGAACTGCTCCATCATGCTCAGTGCAGCTCCCCCAGCTGAACCCAAATCCTCTGCCCCCTGAGAACAGCTCACCTTCCTGGGCCAGCATGGATATGAAGGTACAGATGAACTCATCATAGTTGTGGGTTCTCCTCTGGTCATCAATCTACAAAGAGACAAATCCACAATTAATCCACAAGCAGGTGGCAGGGAGAGAGGAGAGTTCAAGGTTAACAGGACAAAGAACTGGCATGCCTGACCCAGCCCAAAGGCTAAGGAAACTGAAGCAGGAAGGGACCCCCCCCCCCCCAACCCATCTTGGGCCAGTGCACAGTGGGACTGTCTCCATCCCAGTTCAGATGCCAGCATGTTCCACAAAGGGCTGCTGGCAGGAGGCGAGGGTGGGCAGGGCAGGCATCTCTGCAGACTCCCCCTTGCCTCCTATCAGTGCTGATGTTCATCCCAGCACKGTATCACCCTCCCCCAGGTTGTCAGTGCTGCCCCAGGGCTGTGGTCTGCCCTGGTCAGAGCTCTGCCCTGCTGAGCTGTTGGTAACAAGGAAGGGACTCTGAATGCTCCTCATCACCATTCTCAGCTGAACCAAGCTCCCTCCATCTTCACATAAAAACACCTGCCAAAAGCCTTCAGGGAGMTAATCAGCAATGCAAACAAGCCACCAACACACCTTGAATTTCTTCCTCTTCTCTACCTCCTCCTTCAGGCAGGCCTCATAGTTTGCAATCTCTGCTTCCACACACTTGAGCAGTGCCAGCAGCTCCTACCAGAATCAAGTAGACCAAACGTGAGCACAGACCCAGCCATTTCCCAGGAGCCAGCAGGGTGAGCTGGCAGGTATTCCTCTGTGTGCTAGAAAAGGGAGGATTCGTCAAAGGAAAAACACTTGCTGGGGAAAACAAAGAGAGCAGTTAATCATAGGGAAATCACTATGGCCGGTCCCAGGGAAGGTGGATTCTGCCCCAACCCCATATACCTGATTTTGGGACAGGGGGAAGGGCTGCCTGTGTCCCAGAAAAAAACCCCAGGGCCTGCTTCCCCTCAAAAATAAAATCTGAAGACTTCCCTTTGGAGTAGCAGTTTCTAGCCAGCTCTCCTCCAGGGAGCCCTTGGTGCAGTTGTGCTGCCTGAGCCTGGTCCTGTCCCTGGCTGGAGGGCACAGACAGGCTATGAAGTTACCAGCAGACTGCGACTTGGGAATGCAGGGTCTCACCAGCCCCTGGCCCAGAGGAGAGAACAGCARGCTGAATGTCTCAGTTGCAGACAGAGGCTGTGCCCACTGCCAAGGCAAAGGTCCCCGAGATGACGCAAGGCACAAAACCTGCACTGCCCTGTGCCTCGAGGCACGGCTGCGACGACACGCGAGGGGACAGCGTGCACATGCGGTTCGGTCACTGCCAGCGCTGCTGCGCCTCCGGGTGAGCTCCACGTTCCCAGGGCTGTCGCAGCACAAAACTCACCTTGGGAGAATACTTTTCCCCCCCAGGGTGATCACTGGTCCTGCCAAGTCCCACCTTCTCTTTGCTGTCACTGGCCTCAGTGCCCTCCTTCTCCTCCAGTTTGATCGCGACCGCSGTCTCTTCACCAGGTTTGATGGAAGAGGGGGAGTTTTTCCCCCCATCTACACACGGGAGGGAAGTGTTAGGAGGCATCGCAAAGGACTGGCATCCACTCCCAAAGTCAAAGGACACTGTCCTGTCACCACATGGGAAATGTCACCCCCAAAAGCTKTCAGGCACTTACCAACAGCAGCCAGCGGGCAGAACACGCCATCCTCGGTGAGGTGCAGCAGCCCCGAGCTGACGATGGGCCCCAGGTCCCTGACGGCGCGGTTGTAGCGCATGCAGTCGATGCGCAGCAGCCCGTCCTCCTCTCCAAACAGCACCTTGGAGATGTGGGAGGTGACGGGGCTGGAGGGGCGYGTGGGGTTGGCCGAGCGGATGGGAGAGCGCAGTGGGGAGTTGAAGGCGCTGCCAATCTCGGAGGCAGTGTCCGTGCTCTCGTTGCTGGGGGTGGGGGAGGGCTGGGAGTGGGTGACCACTGCCACAGCAGCACCCCCACCAGTCGTCTTGATGGACAAGGGAATGGAAAGATCCTTTTGAGATTCCTTCAGCTTCTCAGCCAGGACATTGATGGTGTTGGGCTGCAGGACGGAGAGCTGGCCATCTGCGGCCCCTGCCACATGCTCTTGCTTCACTTGCCCTTTCCTCTTGTACCTGCCCAGGAACACAGTAGGGAAGGTGAGTAGCTGGTGGAAGGAGCTGGGGGCCCAGCACAGACACTGCCAGCTCTGTGCTCAGCAGTCCAGGCTGCCTGCTGGGATGAAACAAGGTCTGAAACACTTCCWGGTCACTCCCAGTGCCATCAGTTTTTCTTGCAGCACGCTGGCACCACTCAAACCACTCAGTCCCAAGGACTSCTACACTGCTGGGAAGCACAGGGTGCTGTGTACCCCCTGCTCTTCTTCCAAAGCCCCCAGAGCACCCTTGCTGTGACCCCAACTTCCTGATCTTCGCAGCAGTCCACACACACCAACACTGCCACCMGGAGCTGAACTGGCAATCGGCACCATGGAACCGAAGTTCCTCAAAGCCCCAAAGCCTACTGCCAGTACAGTTACTCTCAAGGCACCTGAAATTCAGAGTTGACTGTGAAGAGCAACAGAAGAACTTCACAAAATCCAGTGAGTGAAAAGTAAAACGGCAGGTGAAGAAAAAAACCACAACTATCAAGCACTAGGGAAAGAGACACTTAAGTCTTCACTGACGGCTCKGCAAATGTCAGCTCCCCGCCCCCTACCCTCAGCTCAAGCTGTCACCTGATGGCTGAGTTGGTGTTACGAACTTCCTCCTCATCATCATCATCATAGTCATCCTCATCGTCTGAGTACTGCTGATGCTGTCGAACTGGGACCCGGTTTCGACCCACTCCTGCTGCAAGATCTTCCTCCTCCTGCAAAATACCATTGCTGAAGGTCTGCTGGCAGCCGGGCARGAAGGAAGAGCCCAGTGGATACATCCTTGATCCAGCCCAACACCAGGACTTGTTCCTTTGGAGAGCAAACAGGGACCCTTCCCAAGCTTGCTCAGTTGACCCACATTAAGGTTAACCTCCTTTGTCAGGTCAGTCTTGATCTACCCTCTCCTCTTCCAGCCTGGGTTAGTGCTGGGCCAGGCTGGCTGCTAGGCAGGGCCAGGCTTAGGCTGGCTGACAGCCATGGTCCCACAGAGGTGAGGGACTCCAGGCAAAGAGCTCAGCTTGAATCAGGTGTGCTGCTGGCCTGGAGCTCTAGCCTACCTGCATGGGGGACTTGGCATAGTTGTGGTTATCCAGGAAGGCCGGCAGTCTCTGCACAATGGGGTTGGGGTTTGCTGGAGGGGCCCCGTTGATGCCGCTCACTGACGTCTTTGGCACCGGTTTGGATTTGCTGGGTGGGCTCGGYGTGGCAGCGGGGTGGCCCTGGTTGGTGGGTTCATCAGTGCCATCTGCCACAAAGCACAGCACAGCCTTTCAACACCAGCACTGTCACTTTTTACTCCATGTCCCCTAGCGCTCTTACACCTCCAGCTGTCCTGCCCTCCCACTTTCAAGCTTTGTRTCCCTCCAACAACCTCAAGGCACAGAGGCATCACCACACCCCAGCAGAGTGCGCATGGAGCAGGGTTTGCAGAAAAGAAAGCAAAGCTGACAACAAAACTGCCCCGAGCTCCAGGTCAGCCAACTGTTGCCACCACCCTGTGCTCACTCCACGGCAGGCCAGGCTGGCAACACTGATGGTATGAGGTCCTACCTGGATGGGTGCTCTCTGGAGTCACAGTCTTGCTGCTGGCTGGCTTTGTCTCTTCAGCAGGCTGAGACTCCTGAGACTTCTGGGTCTGGATCAGCTCAGGCTGAGTTACTCGGATAAGCTTGAAAGCAAACGACACAGAAACTGCATGWGGACCAGGAATGACCCAAAGCACACCCCTCCCACTCAAGCATGGCAGAGCTCATGAGAGTAAGCCAACACCAAGTGCTGAGGCACACAACTGACAGAGCCAYCTCCCAGGTGAGCAGCAACAGCCAAGTGACAAGGCTGGTTATCTCCTCTTCCCACAAGACTTCTTCCAAGGCCAAACAAACCCCCACACCAGGGCCCTGGCAGCACAGGGAGATGCCCTGAAAACAACTATTTCCCCCACCAGCCTTGCACTCCATCAGGGCCTGAGCTGACCTACCTGCTGCAAGGCTTCCAGCACAGTCTGGCGGTTCATCTTCAGGATGTGCAGTTTGGACTCATACTTCATCCTCCGGTCAGGCACCACGGCCATCAGGTTGAAGCGGATGTCATGGTATGGCTCCCTGCAGGATGGCAGAGCCTCAGCCATGGGATTGTGGTGACAGCCCTATCCCCACCTCCTGCCCAGGCGTTTAGCACCAACACACMCAAGACTTCTCCCCAAAACCAAGGGAACCTCACAGTGGCTCATGAAGCAGTGCAGTGTTGCTTCAGCTACCACACAAAACACTCTTCACAGTCACAGGTTGGTTGAGGTGGGAAGGGACCTGTGAGGGTCATCTGTTCCAGTCCCTACTCCAGCAGGATCACCCAGAGATGGTCACCTGGACACCATCCAGACAGCTTTTGAACATCTCCAAAGATGGAGATTCCACATCTTTGGGCAACCTGTGCCAGTTCTGTCACCCTCATGGCCAAGCATCCAAGAGGCCCAGCTCAAGACCAGAAACACCACTCCTTYTCCTAAGGACTTGAGCTAACAGGGACCTAACCAGGCCACTCTTAATGCTGTGCAGCATTTGCAGGGACTCAGCACTGCACAGGGAATGTGGCTTCTCTGCACGCTCTGCAGGCAAGAGAAGGCAAGAAGCAGAGCACCTGCATGTCTCCACAGCCAACCTTCTCCATCCCCACTTCCACAACCTGCCACTCAGACACCACAGTACAAACAATCCAGGGGAATATAGCAAGGGGCCAGTGCTTGCCCCATTGCCCAGGACATTACCCTGCAGTGGCCAAGCCAATGCGCTCCATGATGACTCTCCGGGCTTTGTCTGTCCATTCCTCRTCATCTGCCCATGGCCCTGTGACAACGAGACACAGCTGGACTTAGCAAAGCTTGCCATGCTTAAGTAAGCCAAGTACATGAAATGGGTACCTCACCAAAAGGGCTGACACACAGAAACCTGGCAGGGATAAAAAACTGTCTGAAAGACAGAACTGAGCAGTCAGGTTKTAAGAGAAGGGAGTAACCTGGGCAGCTCACTGGGACCTGTTGGGGCCTAGTGCCTCAATACAGTGGTTATTTGGCACAAGGACAAAGAGAGGAGATAACTTGGTAGAGCAAGGGTAATCTATTTCAGAACTGAAGGACTTCATGGCTCTGAGCAACAAGGGAGGAAAATAGCAAGGCTGGAAAAACAAAAGCAAGCATTCAGAAATAACTGCCTTCCAGGCACAATCCCCGGCACACAGGCTCCAAAATGAACTGTCAAAACTCAGGACACAYATTAGAGTGATTCTCTACTAATGCTGGTTAACACCAAGAGGCAACAGAAAACAATACATTTGGATACACCAGGGTGCTCTTCACATGTGTGAACAAGCAAGGACAGGTGGGCTCTTACCGTGGTCAATGGGATAGACCTTCAGCCCGTCCAGCTCAAAGAGCCTTCCCTTGATGGGGACATAACTGACAAAATGAAAAGCCTCCATGGTCCGCACTGCGCTGATCCCATTCTGCTTTTCCGGCAAGTGCCGTGGCTCTGGCCTGCAAGGAGAGGTCATGGAGAGTCTGCCTCCTCCACAGAGTGAGCTGCAGACCCCCCTCACTCACCTGGCATGGCTGTTGTGGGCCTTGGCCAGCTCCGGGGCATTGCCGATGGCATAGCCTTTGCTCTGCAGCCAACAGCAAGAGAGAAGAGCTGAGACGTGACAGGGAACAAACAAAATGCTTCACCCACCACCTCACCATGCCCTCCATCCACAGGACCAGGACAGAAACCCTCAGGCACACCCTCTGCTCTTCTGAGTTACAGGTAAAGCCCAAAATGGAAAGAGCACACAATTTCTAATCAATAAATTATATCTGGATAACAACACAGACTTCACAGTAGGTCTGAAGGGAGGAGGGAGGACTTTTGATTACAGGGAGTAATAAGACAGAGGGCTCAGCCCAAGGGGACCGAGACTCTGAGCAAGGCAAGGCAGAAGTATGAGAGAGAAGAGGCAATCCTGCTACAGCATGCAGCCACAGAGCACAGGAAAGGATCCAGCTCATTTAGAGCATCACCCCAAGAGGGGGCGAAAGGCAGAGCCACGTGTGTCACCCCTGCACWGCCCTGCCCGATCCTGCCCCTACCTCAGGGCTGAAGCCTTTGGTGAAATCCTTCATGCGGCTCAGCGTGGGGCCCAGGTCGACATTGTTGCAGTTCAGGAGGACACTCAGCAGGGCATGGGTGGCACAGGAATTGGGAATCAGCTGGAGAGTAACACAAGGGCAGCTTAAACAGCAGCAACAAGGCAGCCTTGCAACAGCTCCTCAGTGTTGACAGCAATCAACTGAAAGCACTGGTGCAAGAACCATCAGTGCTTGTGAGAACAGCAACCCRACCTCAGCTCTCACAGGAAAGAAGGTCAGTATCACTTGGTGAGCCCCATGAGCATCTGCTCACAGTGCAGGTCACAGTCTCCCAGCCCTGACTGGATTCCCTCCAACCTGGAGCTCAGAGAGGACCCTTCCAGGAAGGAGGAGCTGTCCTCATGACCAGCAAGATCAGTGCAGCCTCTCAGTGCCACACTGACACCACACACACACACCTTCCCCCTGCCTGCAGCCTACCTGGTGAGCAAAGAACATGTTATTGACGATGTCATCGTCGATCACCGATGTCTCATCCACCAGYGTGGAGACCTTGCGGCGGGACCGGCGCTCCTCAATCCACTTGAACAGGAAGATGAACCCATACACAGGGCTGCAGAGAGAAGTCAGCAGCTGCAGCACTCGGGACCAAGCACACCAGTGAGGCTGCTCTGCCCAGCATCAGAAATGTTCCATTTCAAACCGTGGACACAGCAATGATAGAGAGGAAAAGCAGAACGAGCAGTGACATCTTTTTGGAAGTGACCATCCCTGCCACAATGCCCCCAGCCTGACATTATTGAGGACACTCTCCTGCACTGATGCTCCAGGCTCAGCCAACAATCACGCTTGAAAACTTTGGGGTTTGACAAGTCTTAAGAGACTGAAGACAGAGAAATGGGAAATTCCCCWCTGGACACTGACTGAATAGTGCCTGGCCACTGAATGACTCTCCTTTTACACTTGGATTCATYCTTGCTAGGAATTCAGCAATGGCCTTTAAGAAGCCACAGGCTCAAGGCTGGCAGAAAGCTCAAGCTGCAAGCACATCAGCTCCCCATGGTGAGAGGGAGATGAATCCCTTGAAGTGTGTCCCCCAAACCTGATGAAGCCCTCCTGGTCAATCACTTACAGCACTGACCTCCACGACAGACAAGCTCCCATGGGCTCCTCTGAATGAGTTCCCAGGCCCACAAAACGTTCTACTTAACAAAACTCACACGCTCAGGTCTCRGACTTACCCTTGGCATTTGCTCTGCAGATCATAAATCTCCTCCACCTGCACTCCCTTGACCCCTGCAGACAAAGGAGAGAAGCTGGTGTAAGGCCCACCAGAAAGGACAGAGTAATGTTAAGCACAAAAACGACTTCCCAGAAAGGTTTCTTGGACTTACCAAAATCTTCAACCAGGAGTGTGAAAAGACCTGAAAGGAACAAAACCAATAGGTTATTTCTGGCTGRAAGAGAGCAGAGGGAAAATCTGCTGTCATCTTCCCTTGAGAGTCTCACATGGCCCCAGGCCAAGGCACAGCCAGAAACTCCACAGCAGAGTGGCACAAGAGTCCCAACAGTGGAGACCCAACTCCCTTCACCCCTCCATCCCATTCATCATCCTCCTCCTCAAGAGGACTTGAACCAACTCCTTCCTGCCAGAGCCCAATGCATCCTGACCCACTGCAGATGACCTTCCAAGTGAGCAGCAGCAGCAGASAGCACCTAAATCACACACACATGCTTGCAACCAGAGAGGAAAATGGATGAAGAGATCACAGGATATTTTTTTTAAATATAATTTCTAAGAAAGATAATTTCTGTTTTTGTTAGTGAAAGCCAGTGAGGGAAAATCCAGATCACAACAACAGGGCTGTGAGGAAGTCCAAGGGTTGAAAGGCTCTTCGGGGAAACCAAATCCAGCAGTCTGTCTCCAGTGATKACAAAACTCAGGAGGACATAACCAGCAAGAAAACAAGGATTGTCAGACATCAGCAATGAGCAGCAGTTGCCATTCTGATRCTGAAGCAAAGGCAGTCAGCCCAATTTTCAGGCAGTCACTCTGCACGTGGAGTTAGCRAGTTCGAGACTGGAATAACAAATCTGCTTTTTTAGCTCCCTTATAAAGGCTGCTGAAAGCCTGCAAGGAAGGCCAGGGAATACCAATAAGAAGGATTAAATCCTGAGAAACATCCCTGTAAGCAATGGATTTAAGGACCCGGATGCATGTGGCTCCATTTAGAAGAGCCCAAGGGGCTTCCACACCAAAGTTAAAATGATTAAAACAGTGAGGGAACTCCTGGGAGCAAAAGTCTTCTTTAATTTAGCAGAAAACATTGTATTTCTTACAAAATTGCCAGTGAGAAGAAATACGCTGTGGAAATAACATGCTTCAAACAAGTGGGAGCCTGTTCATTGTGCCAGGCTATTGCACCAAACCACAGCACCTTCCTGGTCCCTTCCAACCCCACTTTTTTCAGTTATATATACATATATATATATATATATATATATATCAGTATTTTGTATTACCTCACCATCCTCAAAAGGCACAGTCCTGCTGCTGACACCTCTCCTGGAACACTCAAACACCCATCCCAATTTGTATGGGTTGGCTGGGACACATTCTGGTGTCCCCATGCACACATAACACCATGGCAGCWGCCTGGATGTTCCCAAAGCTCTCCTCCCCACCCAGCCCAGCAGCCAGCCCAAACCTGGATCYACCAACCCTTCCTGACCAGTAAAGCACCCAGAAATTCCATCCCAAACCCCAAGGCAAGAAGCAGTGAGAAGATACTCAATTCATGGGATGAGGTGAAAGCTGAGAGCAGTACACTCCTAAGATCTGTCCCATCTGCCACCCCTGCATCCCAACTGCCACCAACAAAACCTGCCCCTGCCCAGATTATCTCCCAAGCAAACAACCTTCCCTCCCAGCTGTGGGAATCCAAACCACGTCCTGGGATTTTCTGCCATGATGAAGGACACGATGGAAATTATTTCAGCATTTCCCAAGTAAAGAGGATAAAGAGCAGCAAAACTGGGGGTGACTGGGACACCAACAGCAGACAGAACGCTGTGCTGAGTGCAGCAGACAAGTGTAATTCCAGAGGTCCAATTTCCTCACCCAYAGCGTCCAAAACTCACCACCCCATCCTAGAGAGCAGCTCCCAGCCTCCCACAGGACCACCCCATTCCACCCTACAGCGATTCACACGGTTAAAACAACATTGGGACAATGCCCCAGCCGACACCAGCTTTGGCTCTCAAATCCCAACCTCGGACACAACTCCGGGACTCCAGCACCGAATGCACCTTCCAGGCAGCACGAAGGGAACGCCTGTGACCCGCCTGCTCACAGTTTCTCTATGCCCGGCTCTTCAGCATCTTTGCCGCCCTCCCGCACCCCACATCTCACACCCCAAACTTCACCTGTACACCCTACTCCCTCCAATACTCCATTTGTACACCCTACACCCCCAAAACTTCACCTGTACACACCATATCCGCAGCCCCCAAACTTTACCGGTACACCTTCCACCCCCAGCCCCTCCCCACAACTCTACCTATGCACCACACATCCCACCCCCCAAAACTCCACCCGTGCACCCCACACCCCCAGCCGGCCCCTGGAGTCTCCCTGACCCGTTCCCCAGCCCAGGCCCCGCTCCCCGGGTATCCCTCAGAGTCCCCTCGCCGCCCCGCCCCGTGCCTCGGCCCGCGCCCAGGCCTGCCCCCGCCGCAGTGCCGTGCCCCCGCTCACCAGGATCGCTCTCCAGCTCCAGCCAGCCCTTATTCATCTTCCCGCGGGCCGGGCCGCGCCGCCATGTCCAGCCCCGACTGAGGGGGCCGCCGTCGCGCTCCCATGTGCGTCACCGCCGCTCCGTGACGTCACGCGCGCGACACGGGCCCGGCGCAGCCACGTGGGCGGGGCGGGGTCTGTGGGGAACTGCGGTGCTTGAAAAGGATGAGAAATAAAACTCTATAGAGCAGGTATTTGTTTATTGCAGGGCTGGAGGTGAGGGGGATTTCCCCTCCTAACCCACCTGCCTTTGCTTCAAACTAGCACATATTTATACAGTAAGCATGGTGTAACATGAACATTGTCACTACGCCCCCCATACGCCCACCATACACCCACTACTCTATATGGGCATGGAATTACACGATATCACAGTTTTACAAGTGTGCTGGTGTTATCCTCAATTCGGTGGTCGCAGGGCTCTACCTCTAATGAGATTCCATCCTCTTCATCACGGTGGACTTCTCCCCTTTGTCTTCAGGGCATGCGCAGTGGTGACGTTCATGGTTTTTTCTGGTCCTCCAAGTCGTAATTTCCAATTATTTTGCTGATTGTCTCGTGCTTCTACTAATTTTTCATTAGTGCTCTCTACTGTTCCTTGTTTATAGCATCTACCTGTCTACTTTCTTCAGAACTTTTCTGATTTATGCCCCTTGCTGATTTCACATATCTATGTACTAATCCAGCTGGTTGGATTACGTGCAGCTAGTATACTACATGTTGCTAATACACTATTAAAAAACTTATAGCAATATATATGTAAGTTATCATTGATAATATATTGATAGTGATTACATTGTATTTTAATAATATAGAAAAAGTTATTACATTTTTATATTGATAACATATAAAAAGGCTGTAGAAAGTTTTCAATTAATAGGCCTCATAAGCACCTTATCACTTTGATATAGACTATATGTATCAACTGCTCCTAGTAAATGCCGATGTGGGCTTCTTTCTGCATAGAGTGCACAGGAAGGATGGATGTCTAGACTTTATTGCMCCTAAAACAATAGGGTTTGTAACATCTCGGCCCTCTGTGTTTTCTTGTGGCTGATTTCCACCCTCTCCTCTCTCCCTATCCTCAGTGCATGCTGCTACTTCCCTTTATTGTCTGGGGAATTGAGCTAATGGCACATGTTCATGAACTTTATGCCTGTAGTTCTCTAAAAATGGTAATGCTTGAATCCTTTTTTAGTTCTGCCCCTGTGCCTTCAAGGAGGATGTGCTTACTGTGACACTTCACTGCTGAGAGTGAATTTGGAACATCAAAGCCTCTTGGACGGACCCCACGCCGAGTGCTCATGAGAGGATATAGCCTTAAACTGCGCCAGGGCAGGTTCASKTKGRMCTTWAWTWMMAWTTYYTYMMMAGAAGGGGTGATYAGACWKTGGAATGGGCTGCCCAGGGAGATGTGGAGTCACYGTCCCTGGAGGTGCTGAAGGAAAGGCTGCATGTGGTCTGCTGACGTGGTGGTGTTGGGTTATAGATTGGACTCTTCCAGGGGTCTCCTCCAGCCTGACTGATCCTGTGATGGTGTGTTGAGGTGTGAGAGCTGCTGGTGATGCTGTCCTGGCCCACARCTCCACTTTCCCCGCCTGGGAGGTTCCCAGGGTGAGCGTGCACCCTGCGCCGCACTTCCTTAGGAAATGGGATAAAAATAGGAGCAGCACGGCGGCTGTGCCTGTCCCCCTGCCCTGCTTTGTTCTGCAGCCGTTCCCACAYACACCCGGCCCCCAGCACCCCCCTCACCCCACCCTGCCCCTGGGACAGCACCAAACCGGGGAGGGCTCGTTCCCCTCTACACAG
The DNA here is from genome assembly GCF_030028575.1 of Malurus melanocephalus. Lineage (NCBI taxonomy): Eukaryota > Metazoa > Chordata > Aves > Passeriformes > Maluridae > Malurus > Malurus melanocephalus. Next base: position 322,741 of record NW_026623465.1, on the reverse strand, counting down.
ACCCACTGGGTCTGCCTAGGGATGGTCTCCTTCCATCCCCAGGGTGCACGAGGGTGTGTTCATGGTGGTTCAGCCCCTGGAAYTTCTAGGAACACAGCTGCCTCAGTTGGCTGGTGATCACCAGAGATGAGGCTGGAAGGCTGCAGAACRCTGTGTGCAGCCCTGACAAAATCCCTCCTGCCCCAGCCTGAGTGGTAAATGTACCCAGGAAGGGTGGGCTCAGCCATCCCAMAGATTTACTGGGAGCAGGGATTAGATCCTTTGGGGCAATTTGATTCTGATCTGTATTCCTGCTCAATCTGAGGAGCCTCTGGCCTCTCACATTGACCCCAGGGCTGGGTCCCACACACCGCAGAGCCCTCAGGACCCCTCTTGCTGCTCCCCCAAAATGGGCAGCCCAGCCCAGCCCAGCCCAGCCCAGCCCAGCCCAGCCCAGCCCAGCCCCTGCTCTGTGGAGCGCAGGGGTCACTCGGAGACAGAAGGGTGTGGGTGCAGCCCCTGCAGAGCTGTTTAATCCACGCCCTGGGCAATCAGACTCCTGTCTCTCATTTCTGTCTTTTCACCCAGCTCCCTCCTTGTCTCTGCTTGTTGGCTGTCGCTCTCCTGTGCCCCCTGGGCCTGCATTTATCCAAATCCTCGTGCTTGGCTCCCGTCAATCCGTGCTACCTGCACCGTTCCCCTCCCTGCAGGCCGTGTCCCAGCCTGCCAGCCCCAGCACAGCTCTGCCATCTCAGGAGACACTCACAGTGTGCAGGAAGGTGGGACAGGGAGCTGGAGAAGGGGGCCAGCACCCCCAGCCCATCTCCATGGGATAAGGCAGTGCTGCTGTGGGACTTTGCTCCCGGGGAGCCGCTGCTGCAGCACAAACACACACAGGCAGGAGAGATGATATCACAGCCTGGCTTTGTGTGAGCTATTTAAGGCCTTTAATTATTATTATTATTATTATTTTTCTTTCCCGTTCCTCCAGCTCTGAACAATGCCCGTCCCTGCGGGGCCGCGGTTCACACCATTGTGTGGGGCTGATCTTTATCACCCCGGGCTGACCAGGAGTGAGCTCATTCGGGKGAGGAAAGCGAGGAACACCTTGCTGGGATGCTGGAGGTGCCYTCCATGCACCTACCCCCGAGCCCTGCATTTGGGGGAGGCCCTGGGTGCTGGTTTAGCTCCATCAGCRGCAGGAGCCCACCCAAACCAGCCACRTCCCACCCAGCCCTGCAGGRACACCAGCCAGCAGAAACCACCTCRGCTGTGSTGCAGCCCCCCAAACTGTGCTGGGGCTGCCTCGTGCCTGTCCCTGCTCCCACCTGGGCACAGTGACAGTGRTGGCATTGGTGCCTCTCCCAGTGTTTACCCAGGAACAGGTCTAACCTGCCCGCAGCCGTTTGCTTTTCTCCCCAACCCTGTCCAGCCCTAAAACTGTGGCTGTGGGGGGGAACAGGGGGGAGTGGGAAGCTGCACCCAGACACAGACTGGCACTGCTGAGCAGATCCCAGTGCCAAGGGAAGGCAGGAAGGGGCTCTGTCCCCTAGGGCATTGCCCTGGGTGGCACAGAGCTCCAGCTCCCCACGYTCAGCGGGTGACAGGGCTCCTCCTGGACACAGGGGCTTTTTGGGATRATGCTGRTTTTCCCCCCRTAAGAGCAGGCATCACCTTCCCCARGCTCTGTGCTGCTGTGGAAAGAGCCTGGAGCCATCAGCCGCTCCCCCCGRCACCACAGTCACCCCATTGTTCACTGAGGGATCCAGCCAGCACCTGGGTGACAGCACAGCCTGGGTGGCACCGCACTGCCATGCCCCAACCCAGCCAGGGACCACGGCCCCCAGCTGCCAGAGCACCTGCAAGAGCAAGGGGGGCCAAACTGCCCTTTTGGGAGGTGACCCTGCAGCCACCGTGGGTGACAGGGACCTGCCCATCCACTCYGGCCAGGGGGACCGGGCTGGCAGCACTGCAAGCCACCCACGAGGGCAGGAGGCCCYGGGGCCACCAGCAGCACGGGGAGCTGGCACTGGTCCACAGCCACCCCACGCCATCGCTCTCCCCTCTCTAGGTGGCCGGTGCTTGCCGGGGCACGCGGTTCCTCTCACTGTGGGCTCTGGCCGGCCGGCCCTTCTTGGCCACGTCCACGCCRGCCAGCAGCAGCTTGGCCTGGGCCAGTTTGCTCTTGCGGTGCTGGGGGCGGCTGCTGCACCAGAGGCGGGCACAGTACTCCTCCACGCGCCGTGGGTTTTGGGAGCTGATGAGGTGCATGATGTCCTTGAACCAGGTTTTGGGAGGCTGTGGGGCCAGCCGGGGCTCGGGGCACAGCAGGTGCGGGAGATCATCCCCCCGGCCCCGGGGGAAGCTGTGTGCCAGCTGCTCTCCGGGAATCACCTCCAGCACTGTCTTGGCCACGGTCTGGGTGAAGCCGTGCTCCAGCGTTTTGCAGTAGTAGATGCCGGCGTCGTGCCGGTGCAGCTTGCGGAACAGCAGCCCGTGCTCCGTCTGCAGGATCCGCTCGTCCGTCTTCACCTGTGGGCCACCGCAAGGTTGTGGGTCCGGGTCTGGTCCCACATCCCTCCCGTGTCCCCACAAGGGGAGCGGGGGTAGGGKCTCCTCACCTCATCCCGCTGCTCGTCAGGGGGCCTCTGCACAAACCACTGCACGCTGGCCTGCGGGGACCGTGGCACGCACTCCAGGAACGTGCTGTTGTCCTCTGCCCCGTAAAGCACCTTCTCCTCAACACTCTCAAAATCGTCCACTGGGGCAGAGACAGGCACAGGCTCACAGGGAAGGCAGAGCCAGGATTCCAGAGCCCAGCTGTCAGCCTCAATTGGCCACCGTGTGGCTTCATCCCCTTCTCTCCCAGCAGACAGACCCAGCCCCAGCAGCACCCACCCTCTCCTGGGCATGCCTTGGTCTGAGATGGGGAGATACCCTTATCTGCCCAGCCCACCCACAATGGTCAGAAGTGCCTCTGTGTGCTGAGGGCTGTGGGTGCCAGGACATTTTGGGGCCCTGGAGGAGCCCCTGAGCTCTGTGGCCCCACAGTCTCTCACCGGTCAGGTTCTGGTCCAGGCACTGGTGCGCAGGGTTGCTGTGGCGAGCGTCCTGGCGGCGATGGCGGCGCTTGCCCGAGGGCTGCTCRTGGGTGCAGGCGGTGCCRTCCCAGGCRCAGTAGGGATCCCTGGCCAGGCAGCACTCGGCACAAGCCGTGCCGTAGGACTCGCACCGGTGCAGCCGTACCTGGGCCACCCCCAGGCTGGAGCCCACGTACAGCGTTTGCTGGGGGAACAGCATCAAGGTTGTGCTGTTGGCACCGTGCCCAGGGGCCCAGCCAGGACACCCCAGGGCCAGTGCCACATGGCTTTGAGAGGCTGGTGACCACAGCTGGTCACCTGCCCTGTCCCCAGCTCCACGGCTGAGCCACAGCTGTACTCACACGCTTGACGGAGATCTCCATCTGGGTGATGGGCACGGGCATCTGCAGGGGAGGGGAGTGGATGTCAGGCTGGCATAATCCTCACCACAGACAGCCCGGCTCATTCAGAGCCACCAGGGCTTGGCAGAACACCAGGAGTGTTTTGGGGAGGGTAAAAATACCCCCAGCCACCCTCACAGCCCTGAGACCTTCTAGTGCCCAACAATGCAGTGACAGCCCTGAGCCTCCACACCCATATGTGATCCCAGCCTGAGCCCACCCACTGCCCCCTCCCTTGCAAGTGGKGCAGTAAATACCACCTTAAAAACCTGCAGCTCCTCCAGGATGACTTCTTCAGCTGGGGCTGAGCTTGTCTTCTGCAGGACCACCACCTTCAGCACYGAGCCGGCATCTGGGGACCGAGGAGGATGGAGGAGTGAGCTCCCTGCCATCCCACAGCCCAGGGGTGTGCCCCCAGTTCAGGGACTCCTCCTGCACTCTGCTCACCTGTCCCRAGGAAGAGGACATCGTGTGGCCCATCCTCAGCCTCCACCCTGTCCACCACGAGCTGGCGCAGCCGCTGGGGCAGGTCAGTCTTGACGAGGAGGGGCCGGCGGTGCCGGGGGTACACGGGYTTGTACATGAGGGGGTGAGCACGGGCAAAGTGCAGCACCTCGTCGGGGAAATCCTTGGTGCTGCTGTACTGCCGCCGCGGCTGGTTCGTGGTCTTGCTGGGACACTGCGGGGACGAGAGGGACCAGCTCAGCACAGCCACCCCAGCACCCATCTCTCCTTCCCCTCCATCGCCTCTCAGAGCTGGCTTGGGTCCCTCCCTGCCTTCCACTTTGGAATCCATCTTTCCTCTCCTTTGCCAGATTTTGGCAAACCACCAGCTGACCTCTCCAGCAGGTGAGACGATGGGGAATGTCCCCAACACCACCACCCCAGAAGAGCAGCTGGTGAAGTGGAAGGGACCTGGAGCTGCAGGGAGTCACTCACCACGCCCGGCCGTGGGTAGGGCACCCTGCCCTCGTAGGCACCCCACTGGTGCTGGGGGCTCTCCCGGTGGGCGAAGGGCCCGTTGAAAACCTCCCGGATGTCAGCCATGCGGTACACACAGACGGCAGAACCCCGGAAAACATGGCTGAAAGGGGACGGAAAATGGGATGAGCAGCGCCCTGCTTGGTGCTGCTGGCAGTGGGAGCACTGATAACCCCACACAGAGCAGGGGAGCAGCTGGCAACCCTTGGTGACAGTGACAGGGCAGGGCACGGGCAGCTGCAGCTGGGTGTCCCCAGAGGCTGGAGCTGGACCACCCACCTGACGGTGCTGAAGAGGGCATAGATCTCYGGGCTCTTCCCATCCTTCGTCCTCAGCAAGAAGACATCCTCTGGAGATGAAAGCATGGGGATTTTCCTGGAATCCCAAGGGTTTCCCAAAGCCATCAGCTAAGGGACTAGCCCAGCTGAGGTACAGCTCCATGCCCCCCTTACCCAGCTCATCAAAGTAGGTATCGATGCCATCAGGGCCGGGGACGGAGCACACAAGCCGGGCTTTGTTGAAGGTACTCCACTTGTTGACCAGCACYCTCTGGCCACCAGCGTCATTCTGCAGGGACAGGGAGCATCAGGGCACTGCTGTGACTCGGTGCATCCCTGTCCCCCACAATCCCCAGCAGCATCTTACCACGCAGACACGCCCCACGCGGCTGACAATGGYGTGCTCCTTGCTGTCTGCCTCCACCACCTTCTCCGTGAAGAAGAAGTAGGCTTTGTCATTGTCCCGGTCATCATTGTCCGGGATCAAGTGGGCTGCCACAAATTTGGGATCTACAAGCGAGAGCCAGCCATGTCAGGTGGGGAGAGAGAGCACAGCCACTATCTCCAGACCCCCATACCRTGCTGGGGCTGGATGTACCCCCAGACCTTGCTGCCCCGTGCCTTTCCCTGCTCATAGCTGGCACAGGGCATGCTGCACCATGGCCACAGATGCTCCAGCTACCACAKGGCTTGTGGTCCCTGGCATTAGCCCTTCTGGGGCGATGGAGGGGCAGAGGGAGCTGTTACCGTTGAGTAAGCGCTGGTCCACCTCTGTRCGCAGGGCGGAGCGTGTCCCCATGCTGCGGAACACCCCGGGATCGCGTCCCAGGAAATCTGCGGTRAGGCCGGCATACAGCTCTCCACCTGCAAAAACACCAGCTGCCTGGCACAGACCATTCGTGGCCCACACCCCAGAGGCTCCCAGACCCTGAGGAAGACACCCACCGATGAGGATGCTGGCGAAGGCACGGCTGGGCTCGTGCGGGCACCTGCCCCGGCCGCTCTCCAYGCTGGTGGGGTCCAGGCTGAAGGTGTGCTGGGGAGAGGAGCAGGGGGTGAGTCCTGGGCTGTGCCCGGGCTCACAGGGGCCAGCTCTGTCCCTGCCCAACTTGCACCWCACTCAGAGCACTGGAAGGACCATCAGGAAGCAGGATCCACACTTTGTGAGGCAAGACTGATGCTATGGGGGTGTGCAGCAGGTGAAGGGACCCACCAGCCCCACTGTTTGCCCCAGAGAGGGCCAGGCTGTGAGGAGGGAACAGGGGACCCTGCCACTCCTCCCCAGCACCAATTTGTGAGCAGTGAGTTGGGAGAGGAGAAAATGCCACCCACACCGCACCCCCTGTCAGGATATCAGTCCCTGGGGACACGTCTGTAAAGGGGATGCCAGGCCAGACAGGTGGAAAGCTGGGGAGGGGGTAGCAGAAAGACAAAGGGACAACAGGGACCTGGTTCCTGATGCTCCCCCCACCAGTGCTCAGGATACAGCAAACTCCACCTCCAGCATCTCCACCAGTCCCAAGGCCCCTCAGGGGACAGGCTGGCCATGGGGATCACCATTCCAGGGGTGTCCTGCCGGGGATGTTCAGGGTGGGCACCCACCACAGCACTGCCCTACCTCGCCACGGTGCCCCACGTAGACGAAGGTGCACACGGGGTGGAAGGCGCCCGTCCCACAGGCCAGCAGGTGTGTCCGGTTGTAGGGGTGCAGCACTCGGACRTAGTTGGCACAGTCGGTCTGGGGGGACAGCAGGGCAGAGGGAGGGTCACAGGGTGCTGTGCCCTGCCCATCCCCAGCTCCCTGCCCCTGCCTGGGGTCCCAGGACAGGACAGTGGGTGAGCCCCAGCCCTGGCTCCCTGGACTGCAGCCCAGCTCTCTGCCTCCAGCCCAGTGCCAGGGATCGGGGCTGGCAGCTCGTGCCCACACACAGGGCTTGCATGGGCTCCATCTGAGGGGTCCCCAACTCACTGCAGGACAGAGCTTTTTGCTGATCCTCCTGCTGCCAAGAGCATCCCAAGGAAACCACTTGGGTTCCAGCTGGCACCTGGGCACCTCCTGTCCATGGGCACCATGTGACTCACCCGGTCACACAGCCCATGCCAGCCAGGGGGGCAATGTCACCTGCCCAGCAAGCTCCAGACCCTGCCCCAAACCCCTGGCACCCAGGACGTGACCAGATGCAGGGACATCCTTCCCTGTCATGTTCCTGCTCACGCCAGGGATGAAACAAAAGGAGGAAACAGCAGAGACAGAGACAGAGACAGAGACCCACAGGCATCCTGGGCTGCCTCCAGAATAGCCCTGCTCACTGCTGTCTGGAATTGTCCCTTTCTCTGGGGGACAGCAGCAGTGACACCCCCAGGGCTGGAGACCTGCCACCTCTCTGACTTCCCACATTCTCTCCTGGCAGTTCCTGCTGGAAAAGGGCTCCCATCTTTCTCCACCATGAGCTTGGCAGCTCCCCCGGYCAGCACCAGCCCTGCCTGCCCTCCATTGTCCCCTCCACGGCGGGATGCGAGGCCCCTCATCTGCTGGGAACACCGCTGCCGAGCCGCCCCGGGGGTTCCCAGCCTCCTGCTGTTTATTTTCCCTTTGCAAAGAGCCTCTAAAATAGCAAGTAAAAAAAAAAAACATGTTCAAGAAAAATAAAAAAGTTGAGCCTGCCCTGGCTTGGATCTGTCGGTGAGAGCTGGTAAAATAAACACAGAGAGCAGAGCAGGGACTCCTGGGAGCAATTTGTCTGGGCCAGGGGAGCCTTGGGGACTTTCTCCCCGCCACAGTCCTGTTTCATTTCGGGGCAGGGAATGCGAAGAGGGGTGAGGTTTAGGGAACAAGGTCACCAAACCTGAGCCAGTTAGAGAGTTCCCACCATCAGGGACAGTCAAGATGGGCCAGGCTGGGGTCTGGAGCACAGAATTGGGGTTTTGGTGCCTCCAAGCTCAGGTCCCAGAGCTCAGCTATCCCTGCCCACTCATGCAGGSACACACTGGCCACTGCTCTGCGGCCATGCAGCTGAGCAGAGCCACGGAGAGAGCATTTCCAGAGCCTGGAGCGAGCCTCTTGCATGGCCAGGATTGGCCACTGACTCCCTGCCTCAGTTTCCCTCATGCACCACGATTGACTGGCCCGAGCCCCAGGAGCCATCCCTGGCAGGTGACATGGCAGGGGAGCTCTCTGGCACAAGGGGAGAGCAGAACACACATGGGGAGAGAGACTCACCCCGGGGTCCTTCCCCTTCCGAAAACACTCCTCCGTCTGCCCAGGGCGGGGTGGCCAATAGATCTGCAACACAAAGGGACTGTTGGAGCAGTGAGGTGGGACAGCAGGGACTCAGCCATGCAAATCCTGGTGATGTCACCAGGCTGCTGAGGGCAAGGGGATGGAGAGAGGGACASAGAGAGGGACCACAGCTCTCCAGAGCCAGCCCAGCCCAGGGCTCCCACCCTGCAATCCCAGGCAGGACCCTTCCTCTTGGGGACATAACCCCAGCAGTCACAGCCCCTGGCTGGGCTGGATTTGGGTGGTCATGCTGGGCATGGCTGGAGCTGGCCTGGGAGGGGGAGGGGCGTGTGGGTGGCCTGGGGTAGGGGTGCCCAGGGGACAGCAGGAGTGATGGAGTCCTTGTCCGCCACAGCCTTCACCCAGGGCAGCTTGGGTACACAAGCCCTTGACCCCATGGCAGTGACCCAGCACGCCAAGGGGCACTTCATTTCCTCCTGCTCTTTCTCCAGCTAGAAGCAGCCCAGAGCCGTGCTTGAGAAACAAAAACTCCAAGTGGAGAGGGTGAAAGAGGAGGGGAGCCCCACCCAGCACGATCACTCTGCTCCATCATCTCTCCCACCAAGGAACCAGGASAGGTCTGGGGGCTTTGCCAGCTGAACCCTGAACAATTTGCTGCAATGATGGGTCCCTTCAGCTCCTTGTCTCTGCAGGCTTTCAGCTGAGTATTTGGCCTGTGAAGGGGATGCCCAGATGGGGATGGGCAGCATTCACTCCCCCAGTGGCAGTTTTTTAGAAGAATGGGGTCCAAAACACTGCTCAGTATCCTGGCTGCACCACTAGTGTCCTGGGCTGGTGATTGTGACTAATTGCCAGCTAATTGCCCTCCAGCCACCAAGCCAGCCTGCCCTTGCCAGGCACTACAAGTTTTCAGAACAATTTTGAGGCACTTGAGATGAGGCCATCCCCAAGGCAGGTGTTGTTCCAGGGTGACTTTGCCTGGCTCACATGGACACTGACGGGTCCCCAGGGGCCCAGGATGGGGACACAGACCCCGGGGTGTTCAGCAGGACCCAGCTTACCTCCTTGGTGTCTGCGTTGGCCCYGTCCAGGAGCAGGGAGTAGAGCACATCCTTCCCCCCGATGAAGAGCCGGTCACGATACTCATCCAGGTAGAGGGAGCGGAGACCCAGGAAGCCACGGTGACCAAAGAAGGGGACRGAGCGGTTGGAGCCTAAAAGCTCTGCCAGGGAGAGATGAAAGCATCAGCAGGAGCCATCCCAGCCCCAAGAGCTCCTCTGAGTGCTGCCTCTGGGTATCCTGGAGTTGTCCTGGAGCCCTCTGGACAGCAGCATCTGTCCCCATCCCTTCCTGGAGGCACGGACATCCCAGCCCCAGCCTGGCTGGAGAGCTGCTCTCCCTGCCAGCCAAGGACAAAGCTGCAGAGCCAACAGGAGCRGGGTCCTAGGCAAGGCTGCCACCCYAGCAAGGTTTGGCCAAAGCACYTCAGGCTCCTGGGTGGGAGYGGCTGTGCCATCAGCCCCAGAGCTCAGCCAGAGCGGGGATGGGGTGAGACCGGACACGGGGTGGGTGGAAAGCAGCCAGGGACACAATAGCAGGCACCCAGCCAGTGCCATGGGGAAACTGCCACACAAAGCCTGCTGCTGCCATTGCCACCASAGCTCACTGACTGGGACGCCTCCTCCATGGCACAGGGAGGAGAGGCACTGGCATGAGGGCACTGCATCCCTGGGATGGACATCCCATCCCAAAGCAACAGTGTCTGACAGTCAAAGCACCCAGAACAGGTCCAAGCCTGAATCTTGGGGGATGCCAAGGGGACCCTCACAGTGACAATGACACAGRGGCAGTGGCTCGACTGGTTTCCAGTGGGAAATTACTTTCAGGATCAGCAAGCTGGCATGGTCGTGCTCACATATCTGCCACAGMTGCCAGAGGGAGAGGGCCAGAGCAAACGGCTCAGCTTCATGGGGCTCTGAAAACCTACSCTGACCCCAGGCCAGGCCACTGTGACTGCCAGACAGAGAAGGAGGAGGAGGACAAAGCGCCATTGATGAGCACAGCACTGTCCCCAGACACCCTCCAGCCTGGGGGRCTGCCAGGCACTGCTGCTGACCCCAGGGAAACCCCAGCCCCAGCATTCCCCCACACAACCCCAGGGAGGGGAGGTGGCGCTGGGACAAGCGCAGCTGCCACAGGTCAGGACACTGGGGTGCTCCTGCTRGGGGACATTTGTCACCTCCAGTGAGGTGACCAGTGACACAATGCCCTGTCCTGTGGGAAATGCCTCTTCTAGGGCCTGCAAGGGAGACAGGGTCCATCCCCAGCAGRGGACACAGACACCTTCACCCCATCACACTGCTCAAAGGCAGTCCCAGTGCCCTAAGTGGTGATGTCCGTGGCACAGAGGGGTACAGCCCAGCAGCCCCATCCACATCGGGAAGAGCACTGCTCCTGCAGGCAGAGCTGGCTCCAGGCGCTGCTGGCCCCTCCACCCTCCTCCCCGTCCCTCCAGCATCTCAGGTCCTCCTGTATCGCCGGGTCCAGCCCAGGAAAACGCTGTCGTCTCCTTCTATTCTTGCCCAGCAATAATATTTTTCCCAGCTCAGAATAACACTGGCGAAGTCGCCGTGCTCCTTTTATTGTTTCAGGCAAGGCTTCCCTTCTCCCCCAGACCTGGCAAATTCCTGCTGCGCCTCGGGTTACACCGGTTTAGGGCGCCTTCCTCTGCAGCTCCCCAGGGAACAGCCCCTTCCATGCCCCATCCATCCATCCCTGGACACWTTTACCACAGAGGGGTTCCCACGGGAGCCATCCCCAAGTGTGGGGGTTCCCCGGGAGCGACAGGGAGCACAGGGYTGTGCTGCAATGTTTCTGCAGCAAAACTCTGTCCCCTCTTACACAGCTTGCAAATCAAAAGAGAAGAGTGGCTTGAAGTTATGAGGGAGAGCTGGGTACCTGGCCACCCCCAGTACAACACCCGTCCCTGTCACCCCCAAATGTCACCTCACAGCCAGAGCCACCAGCCACGCAGAGCCCAGRTCGAGGAGCTCTGCACAAACAGCTCCAGCTCACCACGGTTTTAATTTCACAGGCTCTAATGGCTTTAATTGAAATTTTCTCTTTTTCTTTTCCTTCCCTCGGGGAGAAGGCGGTGGCTGCATTTGTTTCATGGGAAATTTCAGTTTCTGTTTCCAATTTGGAAGACGAACAGAATAATCAGCTTAAAAAAAAAAAAAAAAAAAAAAAAAAAAAAAAAAAAAAAAAAAAAAAAAAAAAAAAAAAAAAAAAAAAAAGCTTCCAAAGGCGGCTCACACCCCGTGGGAGGCTGAGGAGATTCCACCCCGCCCCGGGCAGCTCCTCGCACCTGAGCAACGGCCCCGCACGGCTGGACTTTGTGCTGGAGAGGATCAGACACTGAGCCAGACCCTGAGCCCCACGATTCGCCCCTGCCGAGCCCCCAAACCTCCTTGCCCTGCTGCCAAGCCCAGCCTGAGAACACCCGATTGCATCACGGGGCAGAGTCAGGAGCCATCCCGGGTTCCAAGGATGGGGGGGGGACACTTTCCCGTTTTCCCGCTTCCCGTTCAACTGGGAGGCAGCCCCTGGAGTCACCTGCTGTGCCCCAGGACAGAGCCCTGGGCACCCCAACCCTGGCAGAACAGGAGCAGCCTTTCCCCTGGCACTGCGGCTCCCGGGACTCTGGAAGTGCTGGGCTGCCCCTTTCTATGCTTACACGCATTATGCAATTTATTTTATGTTAAACTTTTTTGAGCAGGTTCATTGCTTTGAGGCCAGGAGGAGATTGGGGCGCCCCAGGCTCTGTCAGGTTTGGCGGGAGCAGCCCATGGATTAGGTTGGCAGAGCGGGGGATGCGGCGAGCCAAAGCAGGATCCCAAGGAGAGTTTTAATTAAAACCAAGCACTGCCCCCGCAGCTCCCCGAGGGGCCCCGGCACCTCAGCACCCGCACCCCGGCGCGGCGGGGCTCGGAGGGCGCAGCCCGGGGACTCCCACYCRGCCGAGAGCAGGATGCTGAGCACCCACCGCGCCGGGGACCACCAAACACCGCAGCACCCACCCCACGCACGGGGCCAGAACAACGCCGTGCCTCAGTTTCCCCGCACTCCACGTGGGAGACGATCCCCGGTGGGAAGCGGCGGGGCTGGCTCACAGCCCGGCGGCACATGCCCTCTCGCCGTCACCCGGCTCCCCCTTCCTCCTCCTCCTCGGGGGCCGCGTCCCGCATGCGGAGCGGAGGGTGCCGGGCAGCCCCCACCCACCGAACCCCCAGCCCAACCCAGCCCCGCACAACCTGCCCACCAAAGCACCAAAAAGCTCCGGGCGCAGCGCCCGCCGCTGAGGCTCTCAGACCCCACCCGGCCCCGGAGGGGAACCCCCAGGACACCCCTCCCTGGACAGAGCCCCCCGCCCCGCAGCAGGTGCCCCCGGCCCGGCTCACCGCGGTAGGACAGGCGGAGCCGGGGCAGGCTGTGCCCCGCCGCCCAGAGCCAGCACAGCGACAGCGACACCGCCACTGCCGCCCGCATCCCGCAGCCGCGCCCGCGGCCGCCGGTGGCACCGAGTTTTATGGGGCCGACATCCGACCGCCCCCGGCCCGCCCCGGCCCGCCCCGGCCCGGCCCCGCCATACCCCATTCCTGGGCGGCGGGGATGCGCGGGGGGATGGCCCCATCTCCCGGGGGTACCCCGAGAACTCCGCACACCTCCAAAGCGTCCCCTGCCAGCAGCGCTTTAGACTTTACTGCAATTCTCGTCCCAAGAAGTGGCCCTGCCAGCACCTCTGGCTCATCCCTGGGAATGGGGAGCACGGGAGGGAAGCTGGGGTCCCTGGAGGAGTAGGAGAGGGCAGACAGAGCTGTCCCCMGAGAAGGATGCTCAGCGTGCTGTGACGTCCAAGCACCAGCAAGCAGCACACAGCTGTCAGGTCCCATCTCAAGCMAGGCAAGCTGGGGACAGCAGGCCAGTTGACAAAGGGGACTGAGCAGGGTCGCGGCGGGCACAGGGGCAGGGGATGCACCGCTGTCTGCCTGCAAAGGTGCCAACGCCCTGGGCAGGGATCCTGGCCACCAAGAACCCCATGGTATTCACACCAATCCCATGCCATCTTCCCCCAGGGCTGTGGGACCCGGGGATGTGGTTGTATGAGACATGAGAGAATCCACACCAGCTTCCCCTGGGAGCCTCAGCACACACGCACTGGCAGGTGTGTCCCCCACCCAAAAAACCTTGGATTTCCCCCTGCACTGGATGGAGGGGAAAGTGCGGAGGAGCTGGTGCCTTCTCCCTCAGTGCTCCATGGCCACCAGCCTCATCCCTTCTCCCAGACCAGCACAGGTCAGCCTCACTATCCCCAACCCACAAGGGTTCCTGGACATTTCTTAATTAAAACAGAGGTCAGGAAGCTGGAGAGCCCTGGCTTACCCCAACCTTTTATAATAGAGCAGCTCTGCGAGTTCCCTGAGCAGTGTAAAACCACCACAGTTCGCACTGTGAGCCCTTGGTTTCCCCAAGGAACAGCACGGCTGGGACGGATCCAGCACCCCGGCACACAGGGCTGGGAATGAGCACGTTGGAGATGTGGCTGATGGCAATTCTGGCAGATTAGTGGAGCTGCCTGCCCAGACCCGCACACTGCCTGCCCCGACCAGAGGGTCTGCAGGAGTGAGAGAGGGAGGGACGGAGCGGGATAAAGCTCAGCTCCAGTCCCCYGAGGCAGATCAGGAGCAGAGGCTGCTCAGCCTGCCCGGGCAGGATCTTGTTCACACTGCTGTCCCCAGGCAATGAGCCCAGGGGAGGAGGAAGCACCACAGCAAACTGCACTGTGCGAGGAAATCTGGGGTGCAGGCAGCACCATCATGGACACACAGACACACAGACACACAGACCACCCCACTCCAGGCTGTGCTTACCAAGGATTTATTGACTTGCATGGGGAGGGTGGGTGGCACTGGCCCCAGCTCCCCCAGCAAGCGGGCAGGGAGGCAGGACAAGGCATGGGCAGGCAGAGCAGGGCACTGGCCAGCCCCTCACCACCCGACCAGTGCAGCCAGAGATGGCACAGGGACAGGGAGAGGCACTGACAACACCAGGAAAGGCTGGAGGCACCTGGGCACGAGGCTCTGCTGGCACCTGGCCAAGGGGGACACAAACCCCAGGGCGTCACCAGCAGGCCAGCCCTGAACACTGCCAACGTGGCATGATGCCATCTGCATCCCCAGCATGCTGGCAGGCATTTGCTGTGCCCAGCCCCTGCTCCTCTTTGGAAAGCCTCGGGTATCTCTGCTTGGCACCCCTGTCCTGCCCCTGGCCGGGCACTCAGCCCTCAGCAGGCAGAGGGGGCACTGAGGCCAGGGCGCTCAGGAGGCGGGCGTAGATCTCGATGCCCCGCAGGAAGACTTGCTCGTTCAGGAACTCGTTGTGGTCGTGGAGCAGCACCGGGGTGCGGTTCATGGGCGAAAAGCCAATAGCAGGGTGTCCCGCCTGGGGACAGAGGGGCACAGGGTGAGGTCAGAGCTGGCACGGGCACCACACGCCCCTCTCCACCCGGACATGGCTCCTGCTTGGGGCTGCAGGTCTGAGCCAGGGGAGGGCCCTGCGGAGGGCTGGCATGGCACTCACYGCTCGGATGTAGCGGCTGTCGGTGGCAGCAGGGAAGATCTCCAGCTTGAGCTGCATCTTCCTGTCGAGCRAGACCCTGTGTCAGCGTGGGCACGGGGCCAGCTGAGTCCCCTGTGCCCCTCACACCCGTGGGCAAGGACATCGTGCAAGGAAGTCCCTCTGCCCTGCAGGACACTAATCCCATCCCTTTTGGGACATGCTTTGGCACAGCACAGCTCCCCATCCCAGCCCCTGACATGACAGAGACCCCCAGGGACCACGTGGCTGCCACCGGAGTCCTGCCCTTCCTGGGGACACTACTCACATGTCCCTACAGACCCCACTGAAGGCCTTCCACCACGGGTCCGACTCCTCGGTGGAGGTGATGTGTTGGTCCATGCATTTCTGACAGAAGAAGAGAGCAGATGAAGGGGCAAGGGGGTGGGCACCTGGCAGGGGAGGGACAGGCACAATGTGCCCAGGTGGCTGGGATCCCTCACCTGGTGAAACTCATAGGTGACACCATCGCCGGCACTGCGGCACCACGTGGCCACCTGCTCCTCGAAGGCCTGGGGCAGAGACCAGAGGAGGGGTGTGAGCAGGACATCCTCACCCTCATCCCACCCCCCTCCTGCRTGGGGCTGGCATGGTGCCCACCTTCAGGTCCACGGTGGGCGGGATGCGGATGTCGAAGCTGGCGGCCATCTCGGAGGGCACCACRTTGAAGGAGACACCCCCCTCCAGCATGGTCATGTTGAGAGAGGTGACATCCCCTAGGGTCAGGCTTGAGTCCGACTTGAGCCTCGGGGGATACAAGGGAGAGTCACTATCTGCCACCTGAGAAGAAGTGCTCTCCCACCCCACCATCACCCAAAAAGGAGAAACTGAGGCACAGGCCAGCAGACCCACATCACAGCCTGGCCAGGGATCCCAAGGACCCCCTTCACGGACTGAACTAACCACTGCCATCCCTCTGCCCAGCTCCTACCTCTGCTTCTCGCTCTCCCTGAAGGCCAGGAAGGAGTTGATGACTTTGTGCTGGGGAGGGAAGGGCAGAGGCTGAGCACCAGTGCTATGGGCAGGCTCCAGGCAGCCCAGGGCAGGCCCGGGGGSTGCACAGGGTGTGCCCCCTCTCTTACCATCTTCTCAGCTGCCGTGTTGCTGATGAAGCGGGACCCATGGCCGGGGCTACCCATGCACTTCACCTTTATCCCTGCAGCAGGAGGGGTAGAGCAAAGGGTTGAGCAGAAAGCCTCGGATAGCATCAGTGCCCCAGCGCCCAGGAGAGCCAGGGACAGGGCCAGAACCAGTGGATACACAGATACTCACACCATGGGCTCCTCTCGCCATAGAAGACACTGAAGGTGTCCGACGGGCTGGCCAGGCCTGTGGTGGACACAGACAGGAGGTCAGGGGGGTATGGGGGTGCCATGATGTGCCCCCTCTGCTGTGTCCTGGCTGCACGTCCCCTCCAGACTGGCACCGAGTGGGTCACTGCCCCGGGAAAGGGCCCCCAAGGCAGTCCCTGGAAGCATGAGGGATGCCAGTGCCTGCGGGACGATGCCAACAGGCAGCAGGGTGGGTGCCAAGAGGAGACACATCCCTGTGCCAGCCCCACCACCACTCACCCTCATCCATGGCAAAGCCCACGTTGAGTGCTTTGAACTCGGGGCGCTTCACGAACATCTCCATGCCCTTGTGTCCGCCCACCTCCTCATCTGTGGGGGAGAGCCTGGCATGGAGGAGGCAACTGGGGCATCCCCCAGACCACCCCACCCTGGTCCTCCTTCATGCCAGCCTGGGTGCCATCAGCACACCCGATGTCCTCGGTCATGGAAACCTCTCCAGCCTTGAGCACAGGAGGYGGAAATCTGGAGCCCGGCTGGGCGGTGCCTGGCTGCCACAGGAGACTCCAGAGCACCACCCAGCTGCCAAGCCTGTCTGTGCCTCCGAGAGAGAACAGCCTGAGGACTCACCAGGCACAAAGGTGAGGTGGATGGTACGGGCAAAAGACTTCCCCTCTGTCTTCAGCCTCCGGATGGCCTCAAGGTACCTGCAAGGGGAGGCAGTGTCTGGTCATTGTGGAYGAGAGGGGCCTGTGTGCTCTGAGCTACCTCAGGGCAGGTCAAGCAGTGGCACCTCTGGCACTTGGAGTGGGTGGCATCCTGTCCTGCATCACTCAGAGACACCACCAGCACTGTGCCCACCCAGAGAGTGCAGAGCCCCTCACTCACTGGATGGAGACGCATTTCATATCCTGGGCACCCCGTGCGTAGATGTTGCCTTGCGAGTCTTTAACTGCCTCGAAGGGCGGGTAGGTCCAGTGCTCCTGCACAGAAGAGCATCCACGATGGCAGAGGGGCACAGGGGGCACCAGCATCCATCCACCCCGTCCTCCCCTCCATGCCCATCCCAACCCTCGCCCTGCCCCAGCACCTCGAAGACGGGCACGACGTCGGTGTGGGAGTTGAGGAGGATGGAGCGCAGGCGGGGGTTTGTGCCCTGCCAGGTCAGGACCAGCACCACGCGGCCCTGGCACACCTGTGGGACAAAGGCAGGAGGTCACCGGGTCCAGATTGGGACAGAAAGGCTTGAACCAGCAGGCTGGAGCCAAAAAGCATCATCTTGGGAAAAGTTTCTGGATRCCATCCAGTCGGTCACCCCTTTCTCCACTGGGAGGGGGCAGGCAGCAGGAGCAGGCCTGGCTGAACCCCCACAGCCAGGGAGCTCAGCTGCAGGTGCCAATCCTGCAATTCAAAGGAGGGAAGACAAAGCCAGCATCTTCCCCTGGTGCCTGGGAGTGTCCCAGGACAGCCAGTGCCCAGCAGGAAGGATTGCCCCAGCCAACATGACCCTGCCAGGTCCCCAGCTAATCATAGCACAGGCAGCTGCAAAGGTCAGCRGGGAGCAGCCAGAATACTGGCTTAAGGAAGGGCTCAGGTCAGCAGAGGATTACAGGCACAGGGGATTCACTCCTGTCCAGCTCTGGGTGCAGGCACAGGAACATCCYGGTCACTAAGGACCCAAGCACGCTGGATGAAAGGATGGATGGGTGGGCAGACCGGAGGCTGCTCCTTGGCTTGCTCACCTCCACTTTTTGGCAGGCCAAGCCCAGGTCGGTGCCAACACGCTCCAGAAACCGTACGGCTGCATCTGGGGAAGAGTGGGGAGGCCCAGAGTTACATTGGGGTCTCCCTTCCCTCCCATTGCAACCCCCCAGGGACCCCGAGGCTCTGTGGGGTTCCCAAACTAGAAAAGAGATGACAAGAGAGGGCAGGTGCTGTAGGTCCTGGATACAAGAGGTGGCCAGGAGCAGGGACAGGAGCAGCCCATCACTGTCCCTTCGGGGTAAGGATTTGGGAAATAAAAAAATTAAAATTGAGGGGGTGAATTCAGGAGGAGTTTGGGAGCGCCTTAGTAAGTACACCAATAAAATGTAGTTTAGTGGGAAGACGTAAGTGCTCATAGAAGGAGATCTACATGGAAGGAGATCACCCATCCCAGAACCAGGGCAGCGTGGAAACGGGAGCAAGGGGTACGGGGCTGGAGGAAGCAAACAGCAGCTCTGAGTGCACTTGAGATGTCCCTGCCCCAGCCAAAGGCACCAGCAGAGATAAGGCACAAAGGAGTTTGCTCGTTAACACCATGATCAAAACAGCCCCAGCACAGCAATTGGGCACCTGGGTCCAAAGACCAGAGCTGCAAAGCCGMATTGCCAGATCCCCACGTGGCTCCCCATCCTGTCCCCCCATCCTCACCATAGTCAGGCTTGGGGTGGACGGTGTCAATCCTCAGGTACTCTCGGAAAAGCGTCACYGAGGGGTTCTCCGAGGCCCCCGTGCCCTTCCCAGGCTTCCCAGGTGCCATGTCTGGGAGCGGGGCTGCAAAGCTCTGGGGCAAGAGCGGCAAGGTGGTTAATCACCCACCGGCCCCTCCAAAGTCCGCCRGCACGCTCCGTCGTCACAGAAACCRAAGGGAGATGGGGCAAAGGTCTCCCCCATGCGACTCCTGGGACACTGCCACCATGGGAGAAATCCCCCCCACTTGGGCACAGGGCAGGATGGGGTGTGCCCCCCCATACCCTCCTGTCATTTTTCCCCAAAAGCACAGGTTCCTGCCCCAAACRCAGCGCCAGGGGCAGGAACAGGCAAGGGACAAGATCCAGGCAAGGACTAGCTGGGAGGAAAGGGGGGCAACTAGGTGGGAGAGTATCAAGAAGGGTAAAGGGTTAGAGGGTATGTCGGGTAGGGGGCATGGTAGTTGGAATTAGCCAGGGATTAGAGGTTTGGGGGGATACTGGGGAGTGCAGGCAGGGAAGGCAGGATGCTGGTAAGGGGCTGCAGTAGGGAAGGGAGAACGCTGCCCGGCTAGGGGGTGCAGGAGAGCTGCAAGGAAAGGTTCTGGGAGTGCGTGAAAACGGGGGTGGTGAAGGGAGATTGAGGACAGAGGGACTGGGGGGTCACATTAGGGTGACAGACTACTGTGGGAGTTGCTTGAGGAGTGCTGGGTGGCTGGAGGAGCAGGAGGGTGTGGGGGGACTTAGGGGCACATGGGGGTACAGCAGGAGGGGTGAAGGGGAACACTGAGGGATATGAGAGCAGGACGTGCAGAGAGGCTGTGAAGGGTGCAGTGGGACCGTGGTTAAGGGTGCAGGGGCACTGTGGCTGGGGGTGCAAAGGGGCACAGGTGGGGTATAGCAGTACCATGGCTGGGGTGCAGGAARGGGGCACAGTGGGGTGCAGGGGCACTGTAGCTGGGATGCAGCTGTGGGGAGAGCAGGATCCCGCAGGCAGAGCCGCAGGGGTACCATGGTACGGGGGTACGGGGTGAAGCTGAGGGCAGGCAGGGCACCGTGGCTGGGAGTGCAGGGGGCTGCGGGGTGCAGGGCTGCAGCAGTTGCATTATTGGGGTGCAGGGAGAGCATGGGCAGAAG
>NW_026623465.1:300975-302798 GCF_030028575.1 Malurus melanocephalus | reverse complement strand
GCAGGACGGGCTGGGTGCACGCAAGGGGCACAGGGCACCCTCCYGGCCCCACACTAGGAGCGGAGGGATGGGGCTGGAGATCGAGGAGCCCCGCGGCGCTCGGGGACACACACAGCAACCAGAGCAGCATCAGTTTATTGGCCTCGTGACAGATGGCACCCTGTCCTGCCAGCAAGGGACACCTTCAGTGCCCACCCCCGCCGCCCTGGGGACACCCCATGAGGGAACAGCAGCCTTCAGGCTAGCTCTCTGTGCCTCCCAGTCCGTCGGATGCCCCACTGGTCGGCAGGGAGGAGGCAGCGCTCACTTCAGCTGGCTCAGGAAGCGCAGCAGGGCCCGGTGGAAGTCCTCTGGCTTGTCCAGGTAGCAGGCATGGCCGGCACCAGGCAGAACGGCCACACGGTGCTCAGGAAGATGCTGGAGGTTCTGCAGGGCCTGGGGAGCCAGGCGTTTGTCACGGTCACCGTACAGGATCAGAGTGGGTGTCTTGGTAAAGGGAGAGAGAAAAAAAAAGCATCACCACAGGGGGCTGCAAAGCTGAGGGGAGGCAGGTGCCAGCATCCCCACGAGCTGGGGGACACAGATCCAAAACAGGGACAAAACACTCCACAACAAGGCCAACCTCCACAGCACCCTGCAACCAGCTGGCCCACAAAGCTCGCCAGTACCCAGGACACCCCACAAGAGCCCAACAACCCACCTGGACGCGTTGGTACTGCTCAGCAGTGTAGTCCTTGGTGCCCACAGGCGCRATGGGCACGAAGCCGGCCAACCGGTCCCCCTGCGCCAGGAGGAAGGGCAGGGCAAAGCGGCCGCTCATGGAGGGGCTGACGAGAACGGGCCTCTGCATGCTCAGGTCCTGGAGGACACGGTCCAGGAAATTCCTCCGGCCCTCTGCTGTCACCATGTGTGCTGGGGGTGAATCCCCATAGCCTGGTATGGAGAAAAGGGCATGGGGCGGTCAGGGGGCATTGCACAGCCTGCAGTGGTCTCTCCTCACCGAGGTTTAATGACTTGGCAAAAAACGGATACTTGATCTAGCCCTAGGGTTGTACAACCCCAGCCGTCAATGACCCAGGACAGAGACAAATCCCAGGCAMACTGCCCCAGGGATCACTAGTAGCTACCCATAGCCCTCCCTAAGGATGTCAAGGGCCCAGCAGTGACTAAGGTGAGGGMCTGGGGCTGCCCAGAGGGATCAGCTAAGCACAGTGCCATGGTCCTACCGGGCAGATCTATTGCAACGGCACGGTAGCCTTCTTCAGCGAGCAGCGACAGCGTGCCCAGGGTCTCCCACGTCTTGGAGGTGAACGCCTGGCCATGCAGGAACAGGACTTGGGGCCTGCGTGGGGGAAGACAGGCGGGACGGGYTTCAGGAAGGCTGCCATGTCCAGCGACCACGGGGGCTGGTGAAAACCGACCCCAGGGCCCGCCACAGCGCGCCTGCCGGCGGCCCGACCCACCTCCCGGGGCCGGCAGCTCCTGCGGGAACCTCCCTGTAGAACACGGGGGGATCGCTCGCAGTCATCCCTGTGAGCACGGTGCCGTTGCCCACCCGCCAACCCCCCTTCCCCTCGTCAGGCCGTGAGCGCCGGGCGGCCGGGAACAAGAGGTAYAGGAGGACAGTGAGCAGCGCCCCGAGGAGCAGCAGCCACAGGCGGCTGCGGGCCAGCAGCATCTCCGCTCCCGCTGAAGAAGGAGAGCGTCAGCGCGGGGCGGCGGGACCGCGGCCTGCGGGGGGTCAGGTCCTGGTCCCCGCTGCTCTGCTCAGCTCCGGTCCGGCCGGAGCCCCCCGCCCGGCGCCCCCGCTCGGCCCCGGCCCC
>NW_026623465.1:283166-300780 GCF_030028575.1 Malurus melanocephalus | reverse complement strand
CGCCGCGCACGGCGCCGTTGCGTGCTCGGGCTCCGCCTCGCGGCAGCCCGCGACACTGCAGCCCCGAGGGACACAACGGCCGGGGCCGGTAGTGGAGCCCCGGATCGGCAYAACTCGGCTATGTTCGTCAAGAGCTCGGCGACTCTCGCCAGAGCTCGGGTAGGGCTCGGGTTGAGCTCAAACCGACTCTACAGAGCTCGGCTCGGCTCGGCTCTACAGGGCTCGGCCTGGCTCGGTAGAGTTCGGTAAGGCTCGGCAAGACTCGGCAAGGCTCGGCTGCGCTCGGCAAAGCTCGGGTTCTTTTGGCGGGGTAGGGCTCGGCTCGGCCCGGCTCGGCGGGGCCTCAGCGGTTCCCGGGGCCGCCCCGGACCTTGCGCTCAATGAGGCGGTACCGGCGTTCTCTCGCCCGCCCCGCCGGTCTTTGGCCCCGGGGCGCGGCACCCCTAGCCCCGTGGTGCGGCGGGGAAGAGACGAGCGGCCGTCCGCCCGGTGTGCGAAGCAGCAGGTAAGGGCTGCAAGCCCAGCGCTGGAAGGGGAAGCTGAGGCGGGGCGGGCCCGTGAGCCCGCCTGGCACATCAGCGACCCCGCTGGTGCCACCACCGTGAGGATGATGCCAGTGTGACCCTTCATAGCTCTCCTGCCTTCCTGCCACCGCCGGGCCTCGACGGCGGCAGAAGRCTCATGAGCCCTCCCGTTCCCATCTCTCACCCCACTAACACCCCCTCGGCCCCCAGGCATGGCTGCCCCGCAGATCACCGAAAGCACTGTCTCGGTGCAAGGACAGACCCTCTTCTACCGCCAAGCTGAGCCAGCCCAGCCACCGAAGCTGACAGTGCTGCTGCTGCACGGCATCCGCTTCTCCTCTGAAACCTGGCTGCAAGTGGGGACACTCGCCACGCTGGCTGAGAATGGCTACCGAGCCGTGGCCATCGACCTGCCGGGTAAGGTGTGATGGTGAGCACAGCCCTGGAGCCAGGTGGGGCAGCTGCTGGGTTTGTGCCAGGATGGCAACCCCTGCATTCTGCTGTGCTGTGCTGGCTGCTCGTGGTCACTGAAGCAGTGTGGAGCCTGACACGGCTACTTCTGTCTCCCACGGTTCAGGGCTGGGGCGCTCAAAGGATGCCGTGGCCCCAGCACCCGTGGGCCAGCCAGCACCGGCGGCGTTCCTGAAGGCGGTGTCAGAGGCTCTGTGCCTGGGTCCAGCTGTGGTGATCAGCCCATCGYTCAGTGGCATGTACTCCCTGCCCTTCCTCTTAGAGCACAGCCAACTGTTCAAGGCCTATGTACCTGTGGCACCCATCTGCACTGACAAATTCACGGCGGAGCAGTATGCCCAGATCAAAGTACGGCCTGGAAGGGCACTGCGGGAAGTTGGGAAACTGGGAGGGGATGGCGAAGAAGGACCCTGGCACCAGGGTTGGGCAGGGGAAAGGCCAAACAARCCCAAAACCCTGTTACCACCAAAAAAGGGGTACTAGATGATGAAGAAATGTAAACGTGGGCTAGTGGAAGGGAAAGAGGGGACAGTTGGAGACACAGCTTCCATTTCCCTTTGTCATACTGGGTGGGAGAGAAGGGCAAGTGTTTTCCCTCCAGRGTGTCCCTGGCCAGGAGGAGTAAGTGCTTGGTGACACTTGCAGGCTCAAGGTACATTTACCYCTTACAGACCCCCACGTTGATTGTGTACGGGGACCAGGACGTGGAGCTGGGGGAGACCAGCCTGAACAACCTACGGCACCTCCCTGAGCACCAGGTGCTGGTGCTGCAGGGTGCAGGGCACGCCTGCTACCTGGACAAGCCAAATGAGTGGCACCGTGGACTCCTGGCCTTTCTGCAGCAGCTGAAATGAGCAGGATGGGACCACAGGGGAGGAGGATGTCACCAGTCCACCCACCCCTCTGCCTGCACATGCACTCTTGTGCCAACCCAGCTGTTCAGCTGTCACCCACACTGCACTGGCCCATGCAGCACTCATCTCTCTTGGGACCAAATAAAACCCTAAGCTTTCCTGCTACCTTCAWCCTGCTTCTTTTCTACCCTTCACACCTCCTTCCCCCATCCCCACCTCCATGGCTGCTGTCCCACACCGGTTTGGGGGATGACAGGGAAGATGCAGCCACTGAGGAATGGTACCTTTGGGGATTGTGGGTGGGTGAGAGGCAGCCTCACTGGAAGCCTCAGCCCACTCATCACTTCTGACAGGACCCCCATGAGCCTCAGAGGGTGCCCAGGGAGCCCTGAGGCTGTGTTCAGGGACAGGTAGGTCCCTCAAGGTAGTGACAGCCGTGTCCCCAGCCTGCCACCTGCCTCTTCATCCTCCTCTTCCTCCTCCCACCCCTCCTGGCAAGCACCCAAGTCCAGGGTAATCCACGGGCTTAAAAGGGAACTGCCAGACCCGGCTGGCTCCTGCCCACGGCRGCATCCGCCCAGCGCCCTGGGGAGGTGGGGGGCGATTTACCCAACCATGGCTGCCAGATGAGGGGGCGGGCAGGGAGACCTGACAGACAGACGGGGGGACAAGACCCCTGCCTGCCACCTGCCTCCTCTGCCTTTGGTGCTGCTGCACCGGGCACTCTGGGGCACAGATGGAACCAGCAGCAGGGTGCCTCCCCAGTGCCCCCCCTTCCCGAAGCTTGCCTGGGCTTTAGCTGCTTACGCCAGGAGGATTTAGTGGGGGAGGTAATGGAGGGGGGCACTTTTCTGTGGGTGCAGGATGCGCGTGTGGGGGGCACAAGGGTACAGGAGGTGGTGCTTGCCCTGGCAGTGCRGCACGAGCCCTGTCTGGAACATCCCTGACCCCTCAGATGGCTCAGTCCCCTGTTGCACTCCCGGCCCCCCCATACAGGGGTGCCTCCAGCCCCTCCAGGCACTCCCTCACAGCAGCAGCTCGGGGTGCCCAGCAGGCCTTGGGGTGCCAGCTGCCCCATCCCTGCCCGCTCCGGTGTCCTTGAGCCCTCGAGCCCTGCCAGCTGATCGGCTTCCAGGAAAAAAAACACGCAATTACAAAGAGGGGCGATGTGTGAGCCAAAGGGGGGGGGGAGCCGGGGGGGCCAGGAATGTCCCCAGCGGTGGCAGATGGCCTTACCCAGGGTGCATTGTTCCTTTTAGTGTCTCTTATCCGCTGTAATAGGATCCCGGAGGGAGGGATGTGGGAGAGGGGAAGAGCGAGGGGGGCCCCGGCGTGGACCGGGGTGGGGGCCGGGGCTGCCAGCTTGGCCCTGGCCTGTCAAGCGACTCATTGTTCCTGCCCCGGGTGTCACTGGGCGCCGCCGGGGACAATGTGGCACTGAGCGGGGCGGCCGGCGGTGGAGGGACGAGGCGCACGGAAAGGTACCCGCCAGGCCCCGCTCCCGCGGGGACCAGGGGGCTTGGGGCGGCCGGGAGGGCGAGCAGAGAGAGGTTTCCCCGGGGCCGGGGTGGGGGCTTCCTCCTGTCGTCCCCCCTCCCTTTGCCACCCGAAGGTGCCCCGAAGGACGGGCGGTGCCCAGCCTGTTGGCTGTCCCAATGCCAGCCGTGGCAGGTGGCCTGTGCCCATCACCGGGGCCTTGGGCGTCCCTGCCAGCCTGTCTCACCTGGGGGAGAGCACCCCCCTGCCCACAGGCCCCCCACGCGTTGTCTGTGGCACTGGGGGTACACTCGTGGCCCTGCTGCATTCCCCCCGCCCCTCCCCGCCACCCTCATCCTTCTTCCCCCGGCGGGRTCTTTTGTCCGTGGCGGATTCGCGCTGCCATTCATCCCCAGGGGGACTGGGGACCCTGGCCGGCTGCGCGTCCCTGCCGGCCCCACATACAGGTCCGGATGCCGTGGGCAGGGTGCATCCCTCCCCCTCCGCCCCACTTCAGGCTCCCCTGCATCAGGAAGGGGATTATTCCCCTTCTTCACTCTCTCCACCTTTCTCCAGCCCGCGGTAACAGGAGGGTGGAGATGGAGTGTTCAAAGCACCCCGGGGGTGCGAGCTGTAGCATTTAGGGGGTGCCGCCCCCCCTCCCCCCCGTTACCCTGATGCAGGAGATGTGCTGTAGCGGTGACGAGTCCTGCCAGCACCTAAAATAGCCGCCCCCCCCCCCCCGCCATGCCCGCAGACACGGCCCCAGCCCCAACACGGGTGCTTTGTTTCAAAGCTGCTTGGCATCGCCCAGCTTGCCGGGAGCCAGCGGTGCCGCAGCCGCCCACCCGGGCCTGGACACACAGTAATTGTCCTCTTCCCAGGGGCACTGGCCGCCCCCGGCCACCGGGGCACGGGGTTCTGGGCGGGGCTGGGGTGCTCTGGGGGGSACAGGGTGCAGCGGCAGCAGGCAGTGTGCATCATGCTTGGTTTGGTTCGGGTGGTGCCCATCGGGGAGCTGGTCTCAGTTTCCCCTGGGGCTTTGCACATAGGCAGTGGGAAGAGAGGAGGAGAAAGAAGGTGACTTGCATAGCCTGTGAGACCACCCAGGTCACCTCTGCTCTCCCCACTCCAGCAAGCACCTGCAAACAGAGCCCTATCCCACAGCYACACCTTTCTTCTTCCCCCTGTACCCATGCAGTTCCTGGCTTTGTGCGGGACAGACTGAAGGCAGCTCAGGCAGATGCACAGCACAGCAGTGGGTCCCTTTTGGGGTGCAGGGTGCCCATGGGGTGCCATGGGGTCACGTCAGCCTGCATGCCAGACGTGCCTGCATGCACATTGCTGCCCCACCTCAGTTTCCCCATTTCCCTGCCATAGGATTTTCAAGCTGCAGATCTGGGGGTGGGGGGTTTAGCTGGGGCATCTCTCCTTTCTGAGGACCACCATGTCTCACAGGCTCATCTCGCCCTCCCGCCATGGCATCGCCGGACGGAGCCAGTGGTGTGGGTGGCAGTCCCGAGGAGACGGAGCTCAGCATCACMCTGACCCTCCGCATGCTCATGCATGGCAAGGTAATGGCAGGGGACTCAATGCCACTGGGGGTCAACGATGCCTGGGCTGAGGGGCCATGATGGAGCTCCAGCTTCTCACCATGCCCTGTTTYCTTCCCCTGCTCCCTGTTTCCCCTGGGAATAGCATTCCCAGAAGGATTTCTTTCCCCATCCTAAGCCAGTGAGGGGCACATTCCCATGCCCCAGTGTCACTWGTGAAGTCACCCAGTGTCCCTGGGGCAGGGTCTGCCCCTTGCCAGGCTGTGGGYAGAGGAGGGATGTGGCAGGCAGGGAGCTGCCTGCTGACAGTGCCACTCTTCTCTGCTTTTGCAGGAGATCGGCAGCATCATCGGCAAGGTAAGATTTGGGGTCCTGTGTGTTGCCAGCCCTTGGCTCGCCTGGACCTGACCACCCATCCCCTTCCTTTCGCTTCCCTGCAGAAAGGAGAGACTGTTAAGAGGATACGAGAGCAGGTAAGGGCATGCTGGGGGACTGCCAGGTCCTGCTGCCTGTCATGCAACCTGGTGGCTTCCACGTGCCTGGCCCGTTAAATCCCAGGTGGAACCTGGGAAAACAAAGCAGCACCCCAGGGAAGGCTTCTTGGGGCCTTCAAGGGTTGGGAGGGGGAAGGCTCAGACTTGAAGGCATCAATCTTCCCCTATGAGGCTATCCCTGGGGGAAGTCATGAAGCTCAGGKTTTGTGACATCCTTAACGAGGTGTGACGCTGTCCCCAGAGCAGCGCACGCATCACCATCTCGGAAGGGTCCTGCCCCGAGCGCATCACCACGATCACCGGCTCCACCGACGCTGTCTTCCGYGCTGTGTCCATGATCGCCTTCAAGCTGGAGGAGGTAGACAGCCTTCCTACAACCCCACCAAKCTGCCCGCACACCTGCGGGGTCCTGGGGGTCTGACACTGCATCCCACATCCCTTACAGGACCTGGGAGCAGGGGGCGATGGGGTGTCAGCACCGGTGACCCTGCGCCTTGTCATCCCGGCCAGCCAGTGCGGTTCCCTCATCGGCAAGGCGGGAGCCAAGATCCGGGAGATCCGGGAGGTGAGGCTGAGGGTAGCCTGGATGTGGGATCCTTTTGTCTCCCAGGGGCACAGAGCCCTGAGTGTTGGGGCTGCCACAGTCGTGCAGGGACTGTGGGAGGTGATCCAGGAGGGAGAGCATCACCCTGCAGGTCCTGCAATTGTCTCTGGGGGCTCAGAAGGGGAACAGGGGATGTGTGAGGTGCTGAGCCCTGGCAGGGAGAGGCTGGGGGACACCATCATCTCCCTTTGCTTCCTGCAGAGCACAGGGGCACAGGTGCAGGTAGCTGGTGACTTGCTGCCCAACTCCACTGAACGGGCTGTCACCRTCTCGGGGGTGCCAGACACCATCATCCAGTGCGTGAGGCAGATCTGCGCTGTCATTCTGGAGGTACCTGCCAAGGCCCATGCCCAGCCCAGGGGGCATCTGCTACCCACTCCCCTTCCCCAAGGCTTCCCATGCCCACCTGGACCCAAACACCAGGGTCCCCCTGTGTGGAAACCCATAGGAGCACCCTGCCTCAGTRGTGCTGGGGGCTATGCCCAGCTTGCTGTGGGTGTGAAGGGGCAGAGGGTCCATAGGGCTACAGGGGCATTCAGCTTCATCTCTCATCTCCCCCACCTCCTTCCTTCTGTCTCCAGTCGCCTCCGAAGGGGGCCACCATACCCTACCACCCTGGTCTCTCCCTGGGCACCATCCTGCTCTCTGCCAATCAGGTAAGAGGCCACAGCATCTCCAAGGGCATGAGGTGGCCGGGGGGCAGCCAGCAAGGGGCGACTCTGGTGGGCTCAGGGTAGTCTTTCTGCCTCAGGGGAGCGTGACCTGAGACAATGGTCCCCATCTGGCTCCCCATGGATGCCCTTTTTCTCTCCCCAGGGCTACTCCATGCAGGGCCAGTACAGTGGGGTCTCTCCTGCAGAGGTGAGTCTGTCCCTGTGGCAGCCAATCCCTCCTGCAGGCACTGGGTCTGTGCCCACCTGGATGGGTGATGCTGGGAGTGCCTGCCTTGGGAGGCACTAGGGCACAAGGGACCCTCTGCCTTCACCCCTAACACCACCTTCCTCCTCCTCACACTGCCGGGCAGGTGACGAAGCTGCAGCAGCTGTCGGGCCACACGCTTCCCTTTGCACCCCTGGGCCATGCACCCGCCATGATGCCAGGTGAGCATCTCCCATGCACYCCCAAGGGGTGTGGGTGCCCCTCCTGATCCATGCTGACACCTGGCCCTATGAAGGGGTTTCCATCCTCTGCACCCATCCCAGTCCCTCCAGCATRTTTACTTGCCCCACTCAGCACAAACCTGTCATTGTTTTCCTGGGGTCCCTGCACCC
The DNA here is from genome assembly GCF_030028575.1 of Malurus melanocephalus. NCBI lineage: Eukaryota > Metazoa > Chordata > Aves > Passeriformes > Maluridae > Malurus > Malurus melanocephalus. Next base: position 293,533 of record NW_026623465.1, on the reverse strand, counting down.
TCTAGTGCTCCCCAATCCCACAGTGGGAGAGCACCAGCACCAAATTACAACTCGTGCCTATGTCCCATCCTCCTTGCCTCTCCCCAGGGATCCTCCAGGTTTGTCCCCAGGGCTGCTGACCAGCTCAGTATGGGGCTGGGGTAGGGGCACAGAGCTACTGCAGATCCCCATGGCTGACATCTCTGTCTCTCCCTTCAGGCCTGGATGCCAGCTCCCAGAGCAGCTCCCAGGAGTTCCTGGTGCCCAATGACGTATGTATTGGTCTGGGAATGATGACAGGGACCACCATTTGTCCCCACCCTTGTGTYCCATCCCAGAGGCACTTTGCAGAGGCCGGAACCTACTGTCCCACACAGAGRAGGCTCTGCCAGAGCTTTGGAACAGGGGGGTGTAGCTGGGACAGAAGAGGGAAACTGAAATACAGAATGGGGGGAAAGGGTTTGGGCAATGCCAAGGGAAGGCCTTGGCATGTGGTAGCCCAGCAATGCCAGCAAGAGGGACTTGAGTGAGCCCAACAAGCAGTGTCTGCACAAGGGAAGCAGGGCYCTGCCCTCCCAGTGCCTTCCACAGTTTCACCAACCCTCCAAGGTATACAGGTCTGGGTGAGCCCCTGGGAGCTCCCTGCTTGGCGAGACTGCTTTGGCTGCTCCCTGCTCACCCCATCCCTGTCCCTTCAGCTCATCGGCTGCATCATTGGCCGGCACGGCAGCAAGATCAGCGAGATCAGGCAGATGTCAGGYGCCCACATCAAGATTGGCAACCAGACCGAGGGCTCCAGTGAGCGGCATGTGACCATCACAGGGACCCCTGTCAGCATCACCCTGGCTCAGTACCTCATCACAGCCTGGTAGGTGTCAGCTGGGCAGGGCACATGCTGGGTGCTAGTGAGGGGTGGCATTTATCCAGTACCCCAAAGCAGCTTTTGGAGGATACCCCAACGAGWCCAATTTGAGGAAGGATGAACTGGGTGGTGCTTTGAGATCCTGAGGCAGTAGGTGCAGGACCCGAGACCCACCAGATTTCAGCCCTGTTTTTTTTAATCCTGCTCAGTGAGATACCCAGGATGTGCCATGGAGACATGTGCCAGAAGGGATGGGGTGAACAGTTCTGGCGCCCTAAGGYTGCGGTGGGAGACCCACTCTGTCACCATGGTACTCACCATCAGCCTTCTTTCTYGTTTTCCCAGCTTAGAGACGGCTAAATCTACCTCCCAGGTGCCACCAGGCCCTGGCTCYGTGGACCTCGGCATGGGCTTCTCCCAGCCCCTCGCCCCAGGCTCCGGGGCGGCACTTCCCGCTGTCACCCCAGCCCCCCCTGCCCTGCTGGGCACCCCCTACGCCATCTCCCTCTCCAACTTCATCGGTCTGAAGCCGGTGTCCTTCCTGGCRCTGTCCCCATCCTCCGTGGCAGGTCCCAATGGCGGCACCACCACCTACACGACCAAGATCTCGGCAGCCAACGGCACCAAGAAAGCCGACCGGCAGAAGTTCTCGCCCTACTGAACCCCACTGGTGYGTGGGCCGGGGATCCAGGGTGCGGCTCAGTAGCAGGGACACCTTCCTGCCTCCCATCCTGGCCTCGACCCCTGCCAGGTGCCCCATGTCCCCCACCCCTGGGAAGGGAAGGGTCTTCCAAGTGGTGATGACCGCTGCAGGAAGGAGCTGTTTYGTTGCCTGCTGCCCATCCTAGCAGCGCTGTGCCCCCCTTCCTGATTTTCTGCACAGAGACCATGTGTCCTGGTATTGGGTGGGGGGCTGTCCCTGCTGGCCTAGGGTCCCTTCTCCCAGTGCCCTGTGCTGGTGTCGGACCCCTGCCTCCTGCTCCTCACCCTGCCTGCCCTGCCATCCTGCTCATGCCCACACTCCATCCGGCACCCAAAAGCCAGGTCCCACTGGATGAGGACTGCCTGGCCTCTCCAGGAGTCCCCCTGCCACTGGCTCTAGCTGGGGGGCCCTTCCTGGGGCCACCCTGGGGCAATCGTGTCCCAGCAACCCCATCCAAGAGCCAGTCCCTGCTGGCTTGGAAATGCTGTATATATATGAGTCTATATTTTTTCCTCCTTTGTAACTTATCAATGGTTTAATAAAAAGATAAAATTTACAAGGAAATACCAATAATAATAATATCCCACACCCTGGGTGGAGACTTCCATGAGAGCAGGAGTGACCCCAGCTCCTGGGTACTTGGGTGGTGGCTGGAAGGGCATCCCTGTGTCCAGAGGGGGATGCTGGCCTTCAGCCCCATCTCTCTGTGTCTTCTGGGAACYCCCTCCCTGCCATGGGGCAGTTAGAGAGGCCAAAATGCAGTTTTAGAGAGGCCTGCATTACTWCTGAAGTAGGGCCACCTCCAACCCACAATGCCAACACCATTCCTGGCCCTTGGTGGGTTGGCTGAGGGTAATGTACATGTGCAGCATTCCCCAAACGGGTCCAATCCTCTTTCTAGCACTGGGGACCCYGTGTGAGGGTCCCCAAACCTTTCAAAAGCAATGAGACTGAAGGGGAACAGCAGCTCCTGATCCCCTCTGACTGCTGCTGCCCTGGGGCACCCCACACAGCCACCCCCCCCAACCCTGTGTCACCATGTCCACCCCAGTGTTCCCTTGGCCAGCAGCCCAGTTTGGCCGGCACGTGGCACTGCTGGCCGGGCTTCAGCTGGGCAGCTGTGTCCATAAACAGCCCGGCATGGACCCCTGGACAGTCAGGTCCCCCCCTGACAGGGGGGCAGTCACTCTCAGCTGAGGGGGACAGAGGGCACAGCCAGGCACGGCCACAGGCATTGCATGCTGCCATGCCAGCAGGACAAACAGTGACACAGCCAGAGCCAGCCCCGCGGGTGTGTCCTCCTGATCAGCACCACAGGAAGCAGGAGCTCCTCCACAGAGATGTTAGTTTAGGGTTAAACAGCCAAGGATGGAGGTCTCCATGACTGCAGGGTGCTYGGGGCCCTGGTGTTACTGGTGTTAGTGGCATTAGCTGGAACATTGCTCCAGGGACATCTGCTCTTCCCTGCTGGCCAGGAGTGCTCCCAGCAGGGCAGTGGAGATGGACATGTCCATCCCCTGCCACTATGCAGGAGCCCCTTGGTATCCCGTGTCTTGAGGAGAGCCTATCCGTGGAACTGGGCTGTGCTGGCGGAGCCAGAGACAATTCCAGCCAGCAGGAGAGAGATGTGACTTCCCCAGATCTGCTCCCTTCTCCTGGCAGAGAAACCACCTTCCACCATAAGCTCAGAGAGAGGCAAAACCTGAACAAGGACTCCTCCAAATCCACGAGATTGGTGCAAGCAGGTCTGATGGATCCCTGGCAGGTCTCCCGCCCAGCACAGTGGGACAGAGCTGCCTTCTCAGCTGCTCTCTTSAGGAGCTTGCCCTGGGACAGGGAAGCCCGTTGTGGTCTGGTCCAGCCTATTCCTGGGACTGGGGCTGATGCAGCTGGTGTGGGTCTCCAGTGTGCAAGTTGCTCTCTGGAGGAACTGCAAGAAGTTTTCCTGAACAGAAGCCTCTGAGATGGAAAGGCAGAGCTCCTGAACCAGTGGACGGTTAATGCAGCTGCGCCGGAGCCGGGCCAGCTCCTCACGGATTTGGCGGTTCAGCAGCCCRTAGAAGAAAGGATTGATGGCAAAGGAGGAGTAGGCAATCCAGGTGACCACCATCTCCCCGTGGCCACCACCCACAATGCCAACAGGGACAGAGGAGTGCAAGTGGAAAGCAAAGAAAGGCAGCCAGCAGCACAAGAACTGTCCCACAATGAGGACCAAGGTGAGGATGGCCTTGTTGCTTCCCAGAAGACGATCTGGGATCAGCCTGGGCAGCATCAGGATCCTGGCAGTGAGGATGGTCAGTTGGCTGGCAATGGAGTCACATCGCTGTCTGGGTACAACTGCCTGTGCTGGCACAGGCGCCTGCTGCAGGGATGCAGTCCTGGCYACGCGGTAGATGCTGGAGTAGACAGCAAAGATGATGATGGTGGGCAGAATAAAGCAGGTGATGCTGAAGAGGATCACAAAAACCTTCTTGTGGGCTCCAGGGCTCCAGTAGACTGTGCAGCGGCTGGCGCTGGTGGCCCCATTGCCGTGAGGCCACTCCACCAGTGCCAATACAGTGATGAGAACGGACTTGACCCAAATGAAAATCACTCCAGCCACCGCCAGCCTGATGGTCATCTTGACCTCATACCTCAAGGGGTGGACAATGTAGTAGTACCGTTCCACACTGATGATAGAAATGGTGAGAATGGAGGCACTGATAAAGCAGATATTCAGGAATATCACGGCCTTGCACTCAGCAATGCTGTAGATCACCCTGTTGAAGCAGGAAGAGCTGGAGATGATCCCCAGAGGCATGAGGAAAATGGCTGAGAGGAGATTGACCACACAGAGGTGGCAGACAAAGATGAACTTCCTGAAAAGGGGCGTTTTGAGGATGATGACCATCACCACGATGTTGGCCACCAGAGCGGTGAGGGTGAGCAGGATCATGCAGAAGAGGCCCAGCACCTCCTGGGCGACGGAGTGCTTGGGGACAGAGAGCAGCTCTAGGCTGTCCGTGGTGTTTGACCCCGTCCGGCTCGCCATCCCCCTCCAGGGCTAAGCCAGCAGCTCCAGAGCCTGGACAGCAAGGGCTCTTCTTCTGTGTCCCACAGAGGGTAACCCCACTACAACCATGGCCGCTACCTCCTCCTTGCCTGTTGGGATGGGGAGCAGGGTGTGAAAGGAAAGAAYCTCAATGAAGAAGTGCCACAGAGAAACACAGAGACAACCAGCACACTGGCGAGGTGCTGCAGGAGGAAGAAGTAGCCAGCGAAGTGACAGCACCCTGGCTGTTCCCAACCTGTCCAGGGACAGCATTGCTGGGACCCGTGGGCACCCACKCCAGGCTGATATCCCAGCCCCCCTCCAATGGCACCAGTACGTCCCGAGGAGGGACAGCACAACTTGCCCGTCCCARCCCTCTTGCTCTGGCCACAGGGGACCCCGGGTGGGTGGGATTCWGCGCACCTTTGCTCCTGGGGAGATGGGTGATGCTCCTCTCCTCGCCAGGGTCCCTCTCGCCGGTGTTGCTGCCGCAGCAGAACCGGGGCTGCCGGCCCTGTGTGAGGCCACGCTCCCCCGTCCCCGCTCCCGTCACCCGCTCGTCATCCTGTTTGCCTGCAGCCCGCCAGCTGCGGATGGCACCAGCTGACACTCCCGGCGCTGCCTGCACTGCCTGCACCCGTGGCAGTCCCACGGGGACAGCTGCTGGGTCCTAGCAGCCGGCGGGGGCTCAGAGAAGGGGGACACCACTGCACCAGTCCTGGTTCTTCCACAGGAACAGCTCAGCCCTCAGGTGCCTGGGGCTCAAGGGACAGAGCTGCAGGTCTGCAGCAAATSATTCCACTGATGCATGGATACTCACGGGGTAACACAGCTGGGAGCTGCCCGTCCCTGACAGCCTGAGCACCCAGACGTGCTCAAGGGGCACACAGAGAGGGGCTTGGCATGGGTGCCAGGCTGGGGCAGGGCAGCAGGTACGGCACAAGGCGTGGCACTAGAGGCAGGGCAGGCACTCACACTCAGGATGGATGGAGGAATTCCTCCATGCCCAGGCAGGGCAGCAGATCTTTCTCATCCTCTGGCTCTGATACCGCGGGGTGGGCATGAGCCRTGTGCCTTGCTAAGGTGACAAGAGCAGCTTGCTCTCAAAGACACCAGCTTTCACCTCAAGGCTGCAGCCCCTCCAGAGCCACCCTTCAGGGACCCACCATCACCCTTCCCTGCTGGCCAGGAAAGCAAGAGCACCGCTCGGCACACAGCACGGTGCTTTAATTCACAACCAAAGCAAGCTCAGTCGCCACGCCAGCCTGTCCCTCGCCAAGTGGGGTGGCCGGAGTGTTGAGATTACTGTGCTCTGGGCTGATGGGTGTCACCAGGGCTGTGGTGCTCCCAGGCACCCTCAGAAGTGAAGCTGGACAAGGTAGCGGATCCGGCACTGGCTTTCCTGGTAGATGAGGTACTCGCTCTGGCTGAAGGAGGAGTCCTTGTAGGCGGGCATGGGGATGGGCTTGCCCTGGCACACCAGCACCTTCTTGCCATCCAGCAGCACCTCCTCATCCTGCGCAGGATCTGGGCCACAAGAGACCCCCCACCACATCAAACTTGAGATCTGGCCTCTCTCCCCCCTGCCCCGTGCCCACCAAGGCCCCCACACCTCTCCTGCCCCAGGCTCACCTGGCTCTGTCCGGCCACAGGCCACGACRCTGTCATAGCCAGCAGGCGGCTGACACAGCGTGGGATCATTGCAGGTGATGTGGTAGGGCTTGCCCAGGGCCACCTCCGTCAGGAACATGATGCCAACCTTCTTAGATGTACAGCGCACTGCCATGGGAAAAGAGATGGGGATGACAGCACCATCCCTGGTGTTCCTATCTGGTTGTACCCAAGCCACGCTGGGACACAGGGACCAGTTGCCATGGCAGGGAAGGGGCTTGGCGTGCCCACAGCAGCCTGGCAGGGGTATGCAAAGGTGGCCAGGCTCACACAGACCCTGCGGGCATCACAAGCAGCCCTGCCCTTCCCAAGACTCTCACCGTAGCAGGCTGATTTGCTGTTCTCGGAGGCGAAGTAGATGCCCTTGCCCACGCGCCCRCCCGAGTGGGGCATGATGCGCAGCCCACTCTTGAGGATGGCCGCCACCACCGCCACGTTGGTGCCGTGCCAAAGCAGGCGCCGGTGCTCCAGGAGGTCATGGGCCTTGAAACGCTCATCCTGGAGAGATGCAGAGCTGAGGGCTGTCCACAGAGGGACACATGGATGCCCAAGGGCAGAGGATTGCCACCCACCTCCTCAGTCCAGCCCCRGTGCCTGGCTGAAGGGCAGGGGACCAGGTGGCTGTTTGGCCCTGGCTAGCTGGGCTGGATCCCYTCCTGGATGGAGAAGCCCTAACACAATCCTGGGGTGCAGGGCTTCCCCRCTATGACATGGGGAAAATCACCTCCTCCTCACCTCACCGTCTCGGGCCACCTGCCAGATGTTGAGGATGCGGAGTTTCTGCCCGGTCTGCGTCACATAGGTTTGGATCAGCTGATGGGGGAAGACCAGAAAGCTGCGTCACTCCAGGCAGCCATCCCAGCAAAGCCCACAGTCCCCCTGGGACAGGAGGAACCTTTGGGGTGCCTGCAGGCCTGACATAATTGCTTCCCACAATGGGACACTGAGGCWCAAGCAGCACCTGGTATTCCCGGGAAGCTGGGTCCAGCAGGGAGAGCTGGCAGCAGAGCAGAGCATAATCCTGATCCAGCGGATGGATGACTTCTTTCTCCTCCTCCTCCTTCACTTTCTGCGCCTGCAGGCTCTGTGCCACCTCAATGTCGGCCAGCACCTGGCAGGGACAGAGCAGGGACACTCTCATCACCAGRTTTGGGCACTGTGCCAGGGGACCAGGGTAAGCCCAGCCTCCTGCCAGCAGCTCCTGCCCCACCGGCAAGGGATGCCACCCACTACGTGCCCTGGCATCTCACCAACAGCATGTCCTTCTTGGCACGCAGCAGRTCAGGGGAGTTGATGGGAGGTGGCCGTGCCCGTCCAAAGTTGTGTGGGACGATGGTGTAGAAGCGTGAGGAGAGTTCYTCCAGGCGAGCGGCCTGGGGCGGCTGCTCCCTCAGCGCTGCCTCCAGCTCCTCCAGGGCCTCAAAGCCCCTGGCTATCTGCTGCTTGCTCAGCTTCCCCAGAGGCATCTTCTTCACATCTGCAGGGAGGACAGGGTGAACCCACCCGCCCTGCTTGCCCCACAGCCACTTCCACCATGKGCAAGTGTGGGCACCCAGAATGGGGTGTCTACCGTCCCATCAGGTGCCAAGATCAGGGGGAATGCTCTAAAATCCAACAGCACCTCTGCTCCATTAACCTCCCACCCTGCTATCCCCAGACAAAAGCCCATGCCATCCATCAACCCCCACGTCGTACCGATATTCATGGTCTGCATGGCATCACGGAACATGTCACTGCTGAAGATGAGGGACACCAGCTCCTGTGTGGCTTTGTCCAAGGTGCAGGGCAGCACCCGCTGTTTGCAGGCTTTGTCTCCATCCACGGCATCCACCTGCAGATGCCCCACATCAGCTGTGAGCCTGCGAGAGGCTGTGAGAGGCTGTGAGAGCATGGCACCAGGGCTGTCCGTCTCTGTGGGCAGCACAGCAATAGGCAGGTGCTGCTTCCACTTTTAATGGCCATCTGAAAGCCTGTAGGCCTCACCTGGTGTGTCCTCCCAGTCCATTTTAGCCCAATAGTCCCGAATACCTGCCTGCAGACTGTTTCAGCATGCACCCAGACACCTCTTAAAACCTACCCCATGCCACTGACCYTCTTGGATGTCCYGRTGTTCAATATGAGGATCACCCCACCATGGTGACACACTGGGTGCTGAGTACTCACCCTGAGGGCAACCTCCRCCTCCTGCCCGGCTCCTGGCTGCACCTCAATGAGCGTGTACTTCCCCGGATGGGCAACAAAGTTGTCCCTCGTTGCCCAGCTATTCTTGGTCTTCTCCCGAAACTTCTTCTCAAAGTCCTTCTTGGCAGCTTCCAGGGAGGAGCAGGGYGTGAGCTTGGACTGGCCGCCCTCTCCCTGACATGGACAGCCGTGGTCAGCATCTCCCCTGCAGCCCTGCTCCACCAGCCCCACGCCGGCAGGAGCAGGCAGGATTCAGGGGGGCTGTCATGGCAGGGCTGGGGGGCAGCAAGCAGGAACYGAGCCACCAGCTCAGGAAGACACCCCGGGACTTCTTGCTGGGCTGCAGTGACAGGTGCCACGTGCCCCAGCCAGGCGGGCCATGTTGTGTGGGGCAAGTCCTTGAAGCCCTCCCATTAAAGGGCTGTAGAAGGACACTCGGTTGCTTAGGACCAGGGAAAAGGATGGGGGACCTCCAGGTTCACCCTCAGCTTGTGGGGTTCTGAGGTGTGGGGGATGAGGGTGGACTCACCACTCGGCCCCAGCGGTTCCAGATGCTGTAGGCACCATCATGCTCCAGGAGCTGGATGATGTAGAACTTGTTGTTGTTGGCRCTGATGTTGGTCTGGTTCAGGGTGCAGTCATAGTCCTCATAGACCTGCAGCGAGTGACAGGGCCTGGGCTGGCACCTGCGCAGTTTGGGGAAGGACAAGGTGCAGAAATGTCCTACTGGGAACACAGGGGGGTCTGCAAGTAAATTTGGGGCAGACCCTGTGTCCACTGTGGGACTGCTGTGGGACTCCCCCAACCCTCCCATCCCTGTCCCTCCGGGTAGCTCAGCCCTGCTCTCACCCGAGCACACGGTGCCGTGCTCAGGGGGCACAGCCCATCAATGGTGGTGGGGGGCTTCTCCTTGGGAGCAGTTTTCAGGGCTGCCAAGGTGGAGCTYCAGGTGTCGTCCTCCTCTTCCTCTTTCACTTTCTTTTCCCTGCCGTCTGGCTGCTTCGAGGAGGATGCACGGCGCTTGGAAGCCATGGCTGAGCCCCCTCCTGCCGCGGGGTGAGCACAGCCTTAATCCCCCAGCAAAATCCTTGGAGACAGCAGAGGGAGAGGTGAGAGTTGCCGAGCTCCCTTCCGGGAATGTCCGGTGGGCTGTGCCTTGCTTTCCCGACGCCTTCAACCCACAGCAGGACTGGAGYTGGGGATGGGACCTCTGCCCACAAACTATCTCAGTCTTGTTCCTCTGCCCAGGGTGGGGGGCAGAGCCTCTCAGCACCCTCCAGCCCTTGAGGGACCCCCAAAAAAAAAAAAGTGACACAGAGCCGAGGGGGAGAGCAGGGGGGATGCAGGGGACTCAGCTCTCGCATAGCAACCTTGGGTCAGAAGAGCTGGAAGAGGATGAGGGTGTGCTGGAGAGCTGGGGGGAGCCAGGACAGCCCTGCCAGCCCCACCTCTCCTCACCAGGAACCCCCAACCCACACAAGTGTGTCCACAAGGCTCGCCCAGCTCTGTGCCCCCAGGGACATGCAGGAGAGGAAACCATGCAACGTCATCCCCCAGACATGGCAAAGCCATTCCCCCAACCCCTCCCAAGACCAGTGGAGTGCTTTGATTTGGGCATGGGGGGCTTGGATAGCCCCTGCCTCCTCTGCCCCCCACCAGTCCCAGCTGAAGAGGGGTCCTGGGGGCAGCAAGGGAACARAGGAGCGGGGAGCAGCCGTGCCCTACCTGCTTCTGCTGCCCGGGGCTGCGGGCCGAGAAGCCGCCGAGAGCCTTCGGACTGGGCAGGCAGCCTGCCCGGAGGAGAAACTTTTCCTGAGGCAGCGGCCAGGAATGACAGCGGAAACAGCTGTCACGCCTCCGGGTAGCGCATGCACCCTGTGACAGGCCAGCCTGTCTGTCTGTCAGCACTGCCTGGACTGACTGTGTGTCTGTCTGTCTGT
>NW_026623465.1:262888-282316 GCF_030028575.1 Malurus melanocephalus | reverse complement strand
AGTGTCTTTACAAGCAGACTGACTCTGGGGGTAAGATAAGGCTGATACTGGGAGATAGAAGGAAACAACAGAAAGGATTTCCATAGGATTGAGTTATCCCAGACTATGTTAATAGACTACAAGAGCAGAGACACAGAGATGTGTATTGAAAGGGGGCAATGTATGATAGAAGGGGSRGGCGGGTTCCATCAGGCATTTCAGGCAGCCTGTACCTCTCAAGTACCTCAGCCAGTGGGGAAAGAGAGAGGGAACTGCGGCCGGGAAATTAGGATWAAAAGAGGCTGCGTCCTCTATTGAGTTTGAGAGACCCCATGGAAAATGCCCACGACCTCTCCCTTTATTCATGAATAAAGTTGCAGGATCCTCTGTCTCCCTTTTGGACATAAACCTCTGGTGYTTGTGGATTAATTTTCCTAACACTGCCCTCCAGCCAGCCCCTCTCCACCATGCTCCAAGACTAAGAAAACTGTTTTGAGAGGGTTAAAGCTGGCACCATTTTGTGTGTTAAATGTGTCTTCTTGGGTCCCTATCAAACAGACAKGGCTGAGGGTCAGGCATTGAGGAGGACCTGACTGCACCCTAGCATTTGCATGTGGTTTGAAGTGTTCTGTTGGAGCCTCTGCCCACCCCTGCTGTGCTCCAAGGGGTGCGGGTTCAGGCAGCAGTGGTTGTGCAGGAGCACGACCGGTGTTGATGTTGTGGGAAGGAGGCAGAGCTGCCCTTTTCGCTCRGAACATGGAGAGGACCTTTTGCTGGGGCGAAAGTCTCGGTGRTTTTGTAGCTCCTGGGCTTGGCCACATGAGCCCAAGCAGTGCAGGTGGGGGTACAGCCCCACGTCCTCCCTTGCGGGCAGAATAACTATTTAGCTATTGACATGCTGGAGGAGCTGGCATTGGTCACTCTGGAGAACACTCAGAGCCCCTTCCAGTGACTAAAGAGGCTCCAAGAAGGTTGGAGAGGAACTTTGGGTGCGGCATGTAGTGATAGGACAAGGCACAACGAAAAGAAGGCAGTTTTAGATTGGACATAAAGAAGAAGTGCCCTGAGGCGAGACACTGGCACATGTTTCACAGATCAGCTGCGGCTGCCCCATCCCTGGCAATATTCAGGGCCAAGCTGGACGGGGCACTGAGCATCCCTGTCCTGTAAGGGGGACAAGGCGGACCGCAGGACCCTTAATGGCGGCGCCCCCAACTACATCTCCCGGCGTGCTCCGCGGCGCTGCGCATGCGCCCCGCTTSGAAGCTTCCAGTCGATGCGCGAGGTGGCTGCTGGGTAGAAGACGGGCGGTCCCCTCGGCGCCATTTTGTGGCGAGGCAGTGAGAGGGGTTGCGCGGGTGTGCTCGGCGTGTGGTGCCGGACAGTGCTGTGCCGGGTGCCTGCGGATCCTGGGCGGCGGCATGGGCTCGGACAAGCGGTGAGCGGCGGCGGGAGGGTGAGGGGAGACGGGAGGAGGCGGGCAGTGGTGGGCAGTGGTGGGGGTCGCGGCGGGCGCTTCACGCTCGGCCCTCTGTGCCCCACAGGGTGAGCAGGACGGAGCGGAGCGGCCGCTATGGCTCCATCGTGGAGAGGGAGGACCGCGACGAGCGGGAGTCCCGCAGCCGGCGCAGGGATGACTACAAGAGGTCCAGTGAGGAGCGCCGCGACCGCTACGATGACTATCGCGACTACGATAGCCGAGACTACGATAGCCGAGACTACGACAGCCGCGATAGCCGAGACTGCCGCGACTACGACAGTCGAGACTACGACAGTCGAGACAGCCGGGTCTGCCGGGACTACGACAGTCGCGACAGCCGCGATTGCCGAGACTACGACAGCCGAGATTGCCGCGACTACGACAGCCGGGACAGCCGAGACTACGACAGCCGGGACAGCCGAGACTACGATTGCCGGGACTACGATAGCCGGGATTGCCGAGACTACGACAGTCGCGATAGCCGAGACTATGATAGAGACTACGACAGCCGCGATTACGATAGCCCCGAGGTGAGCGCGGCGGGCGAGCCCGGTCGGGGGCTGGGTCCGGCACTGCGGGGTGTGCGGGGCGGAGGGCACCGGGAGCGGGTGTGATCCTGCAGCGCTGGCCGAGGCCCGGGGACCGGCCCGGGGCWGGCAGCCGGTGTCAGTGTCGCTGTCCGTTCGTGTGGCACTGCGGGGATACGCTGCAGGGAATCGCGGTGGCTAATCCTGGGCGCTGATTTCCAGAGGGAGCGTGAGCGCAGGAACAGCGACAAATCAGAGGATGGGTACCATTCCGATGGCGACTACGGAGAGCACGACTACAGGAACGATATTAACGATGAAAAAGAAAGCAAGACCATCATGTTGCGTGGGCTCCCCATCACGGTTACGGAGAACGATGTGAGTACAGAGCTGTGCCTGCCTTGCCGCCAGGCAGGGCTGTGCYGGAGCGGCTGCTGCCATTTTGTTGAGCGCTGCATCATGGTGGCCTCTCTCCAGCGCYGTCGCGCTGCCATTTTGAGTCCTGAAAGCGTTTAAACTCTCAGTGTTAAATAACAGGGGTCAGTTCAATGTTAACCAGTTCATTTCAAACGGAGGAGCCCTGAATATTCGTTTTTTTCCCGCATGTTTGGTTGCTTGCCCTAAGAGTGGATTTTAAACTACCTGCTCTTTGCTGCTTTTCTATGTGGAAGGGAAGAGACAGGTTTTTTTGCTGCTTCTCCCCTTTGCTGGGAGAGGGGAGTGGGACAGAGACATAGAGGTGGCACTCGTCAGTTTTTCTGGTCTTTATCGAGGCCAGAACTTGTGACCGATGGGGTCACACACAGGCACCGAGCTCCTCAGTCGAGCACAGCCCTGCACAAAGCTGCTTTGTGTGGGCACAGCTGTGGGAGTCAAAATGGCTGCTGCTGAGCTGACGGAGCAAGTACTGACGAGCTTGGTACTTGCTTGTCTAACTTATTTAATGAAAAGATGTTAAAGTTTTAAGGTTTTTTCTGTATGGTTATTTTTTAGGTTTTTTTTTTTTTTCCTGCTGGGTTATTTTGGTTACCAAGCTACAGGCCCACGACTGTTATTTGAGGGGTAAAAGCTGAGCTATCCCAGTTTGTTTTCAGTCAGACTCCACCTCGGCCTCCAAGGTGTTCAGGCATTGATTGCTAGTGCGCAGAATGCTTTTGCACCATTTCTACAATGGAACTTTTTTTTCCATTTTTCTCCCTCTTTTTTTTTTTAATTGATTACTTGTTACCTTCCTGATACTGAGGATTCTTATTTACTGCTAAGAGAGTATATTGCTCTTAATATTTTCATGAGTGCTTGAAATAAATGGTAGGCTCCTGCATACAAATGAGACAGCCCACTCAGGCRTTACACAGAGCACTTAGAACAGTTCTTCCTTTTGAGATACTGATGTTGTAGCTCTGCAGTTGTGTAATAACTGCAACATCGTTCTGCACTTACCTTAGAGTGTAGACAATGCAYTTTGGAACTTACAGTTTAATTCTTAACACTACTTTTAGTTGTGTACACAGTTTTCTGGGGKTTTTTTTTCTGCATTTTTCTTAAAAATCTACTTGCATTGCTGGTAATATTTTAGTTAGCATATAAATGGGCACCTTTAGATAAGTTTTGATTCTGCTGAGCAGCCCTGTTGGATGAAATGTAATTTGAATTCCCTGAAAGCTGCAGAAAAACCTTTTGTCTTCTGCTTTAGAATTGAAATATTTGTTAGTGTTTCTTTTTCCTTCATGCCTCTGCACAGTGACTTATGTCACCTGTGTCGCAGCCTAAGCAGCTTTGTTACAGCTGAAGAACTGACGTCTTTTTAGCTTTTTTTTTTGATGACACATTCTTCACAAATCTACTTCATTCTGAAAAACTGTTGGAGATCTGTTAAGAGGATGAGATCTTTAGCTTAAGGCTTAGGAATATGCTCATTCCAGTGCCTTGCAGTGGAGGCTTCTCATTTTTCATTGCTATAAGCAAAGGGTATTTAGACATGCAGAGAGAGGGATACCAGCAATGTTAATATTAAAGACTTGGTGTCTAGCACAGTCTTTGCCRAATACTGCCCAAATAATCTCAGATTGCAGGGATTCAGATGATTCRGTGTCCTGAGTGAGGATTACAGTTGGTTTAGTGTGCAGCAAAAGATTATGTGGGCTCTCTGATGTCATCAATCCCCTTTTGGGTTTTCAGTAGATATTTTCTTTGTGCCTGAGATACATTTCAACACTATCTCCTGCATATGCTGTAAGGTGAGTTATTTCTGTGACTTCACCAAATTATAAAAATTTTAACTGTTCGATCAAAATCTCCTGCAGATTCGTGAGCTTATTGAGTCCTTTGAAGGTCCTCAGCCTGCAGACGTGAGGCTGATGAAAAGAAAGACAGGTGAGAGCTCTTAATCCAGTTTTTGACATCGCCTTCCTCTTCCCCAGCCCAAAAGAGTATCCAGAATTGTCCCCAAACTGCAAGCACATGCAATAAAAAAAAAAAAAAAAAAAAAAAAAAAAAAAAAAAAACAAAAAAAAAAAAAAAAAAAAAAAAAAAAAAAAAAGGTTTGCCATGGCTAAGGAATGTGGCTTTTTGGAAGACTTAGATAGCTGGTCAACATGTTAAAAGAAGTCTGTCTGCCGGGGGTTTTGTTAACAGGTATTGGTAAGTAATAATAGTATAAACCCATTTAATAGAATGTAGTCTCTTGCATGGTTACCCTTAAACATGGATTCAAATCGAGTGAAATGTAGCCAGTTAAAGGCAGCTTGGTTCCTTGCCATGGCAAAATAACGAGCAGATCCCAGCAGTTGACGTCGCATTTGTAAAGCTGCTTTGTCATGAAGTAATGAAGCAGTTGGAGAGAGATTCGCCTGTTTTAAAGGAACTGACTAACACAAGTATCCCGTCTATATCTGAATGCTGTCTCTAGGTGTAAGCCGTGGTTTCGCCTTCGTGGAGTTTTATCACTTTCAAGATGCTACCAGCTGGATGGAAGCCAATCAGGTTGCTTCACTCACCAAGTCTAGATATTCCTGAAAATGGAACAAGTCTGTACAGTTTAACAAAAAAAAAAAAAAAAGGTGGAAGGAGTGGTTTGTTCCATAATATGATTTAAAAGAATAAAAGCTTTGTATATATTAAAATTTGTAACATGTAAGGTAAAATTAGGAGAGAAAGTTCTGTTTTGGTAAAAGGTGCCATTGTTTTAAATGACTTTGTTTCCATTTAATTGGCTCATGAGGATTTGGCTAGTAGTGGATAGAAAGTGCTAGTTTGTTTCCACTTGATGTTTCTTTATCTGTTAGAAAAAACACATCTCCATGTTATGTTGGTGTTAACCCTGAAAGAGAAGCGTCAGTTCTTGGCAGTAATGTTACTCCTGTTAAAGAGGGGGAACTGGCTCTTCTGTACTAAAAAGCATGTTCATTTCAACTCAGTTAGGTAGACACTGAGTTCTCACATCTGTTAAGCTCTGTATTTTGGCTTTTTTGTTACTATCAGGATCAGGAGCCAAAATGCAGTAAGAATTCTCTGACTTGTTTTCCCATGATAYTTTCCTGTGGCACTGCAAACAGTTTCACTTCCTTGCTACTTTTTTGAGTATTCACAACCTATTTTAACAACAGAACTTAAAAATACTSTCAAAGTGAGTAAAGTGCATGAAATCACTGATTACTCTTGCACCTGAGTATTTGATGCAGTGGTCCCATGGCAGCCTGATGGCTGTCTTTCTTTGTTCATGTTATAGTAAAGAAATGGCACCGCAGTGGGATTCACGGCAGTTCCAGCAGATGGAAGTTGTCATGTGCTGTGTGCTGGAATAGTGCTTCATATGTCCTATGCTATGGTTGATTTCTCCTGCCAGAGAGCAGCCTTCAAATTCTGTTTTCCTGCTCAGGAGGGCAGGTGGCTGCAGGGCAAAGACTAATACGAAATTAAAGCTGGGCATATTTTCAGAAATTGTTTTAATATATACAAAGCTGTACTGATGCATAACTTACTGAAATACACTCAAATTCACTCCRGTAACCAGCCACCTTAGTAGTAGGGAAAACATAGCCTGTCCCCAGCAACCGGGTTGCTGACTGTTAGATGACAGAATGATGTATTGCAACTATGCCAGCAGCCTTGTTTCTATGTGTGCACATCCAGTGAGTGCTGGGCCCTCCAACCCTCCCTCCTGCCGGTAGGAGCAATGGCTTTGCCCTATTTAGTTGTGCAGAATGTGAGAGCCTTATTCATGCTACGTGCTAGATCTGTGTCAGACCCTGTTATCAAAAACACCACTGGTCCTGACACTGGTACCTCTGCAGAAAGCCAACCTGCCATAAAAATGGTTCTGCCATTGCAGTGTCTGGGGTGTGGTCTCTAATATGCACTTCCTCAGATGTGCTTCCACCTCTTTGACCAAAATATGTTGATAGCCATATTTTGAAAGGCCATTCTGCATACCCACGGTTGGCAAAGCGTGAGGCTGAGAGTCAAGGCTTCTTAATAGCTATAAATTCCTAACTCCTCTGAAGTCAGAGTGAGAGGACATGCTGAAAGCAATATGAACTTTTCCTATCCCTGGAGAAGCTTCACATGCAGTCTAGTTACTCATTTTGGAGAGCTCCTGCCTGAATGAAGAACACAAACCTCTTGTGCAGGCTTCCAATTGAACTGATGATATAGTCAAATGAAACCACTCTTGAGTTATGTTTCAGTTGATGGCACTTGTAATCCAGCCTTCAAGAAGTCTAAGCAGGGTCCCTTTGGGAGGAATTACTGTATTTTCAAGGGGACACTTCTGAAGTGTGCTTGGAAAAGTAAATCCAAATGTGGTGGTTAAAAGGTCTGGGGTGTTTTGGAGTAGGGGATGAAGTGAAGCAGTCACCTAAGGACATGTTTCAAAAGTCGTTCAGTGCAATACCAGAAGTGAATAGAAATGTGGGGGCAAAGAGACTCCTAAAAACGTGTTAATCCTGACCGCAGCAGATTAGGACTTTGTCTCCTTCGAGACACTTTCTGGTTCCTTGTCAGCGTTTAGTGTTTGGCAGCTTTTTCAACACTCCCTGATTCCGTTTATCTTGGCTCCACATCCCATTCTCTTACTGCCCTCGTCCTCCTCTCTGCAGGATTGGATGGGCAGGGTGTAGGTGGCGGTGGTTGTCCTCCACATCCTCCCCATATGTTGTCCATTTAATTCAGGAGCACTGATTCCTCCGAAGGGTGCTCTGCCATGGGAAAATGGACATATGCGTCTTGATACAGGAATAATTGAAACCACTTTTTTTGCAGAAAAAGCTGGTGATTCAGGGGAAGCAGATTGCAATGCACTACAGCAACCCAAGGCCTAAATTTGAGGACTGGCTTTGCAACAAGGTACAATACATGTTTTTATGGAAGMGTTTGTCTTGGCTCTAGACCTCTCCACTTGCTCAGTGAAAGTGACACCTGAATCAAACCTACTTCTGCTCCTCATAAATTTTAATTACTCCCCATCGTGTGTTCCCATTTAACATTGTGCTTTTTACAGTAGTCACTGTGGCTGGGATTGTCAGCTAAAGACCAYACAGTTAAAATTACTAATTTGGGATGACTAGGGAAAAAGTAGCTGGGATGTACTGAAAAGCAGCTGTGGTGCAGATAAGGGTTACTTTCGATGCTCTGGATTATTCTGGTGGGTTTAGCTTCATTGTGTTACTTTGTGTGAATGTCTGGGTTTTGTTAGTGTRCAGCAAATGAAGCATTGTAAAAGTTATTCAGGTTCTTACTAGGCTTCTCTTGTTTGTCACAGTGCTGCCTTTACAACTTCAGAAGGAGGCTAAAATGCTTCCGCTGTGGAGCGGATAAATTCGGTACGTTGCCACAATCTCTTTGATTGTGTTTGGTTTTGTGGGAAACTTTSTGGCTAATGTAGGAAGCAGAGTTCCATGTAGGTCTTAGACTGGCTTGTGAAATGGTGAGTTTAAAGTAAATGAACCATGTTGTGACTTTAAGTATTTTCTCTTCTTCCAAAGATTCAGAACAGGAGGTACCCCCTGGAGCAGCAGAAGCCGTTCAGTCGGTGGATTATTACTGTGATAGTAAGTGATCTTTGTCTTATGCTAGAACGCAAGATGTAAACACAGGTACTAAAAATCCTTCCTGTACCTCAGCCTGCCAGCTGAAGGACTTGAAATATTCTGCAGAGCCATAGTATGCACTTCTAATGTTGTACTTTTTCTCTTTAGCTATCATCCTCCGGAACATTGCTCCTCACACAGTRGTGGAATCCATCATGACTGCCTTGTCTCCATATGCATCTCTGGCAGTCAATAATATTCGTCTTATCAAAGACAAGCAGACYCAGCAGAACAGAGGCTTTGCATTTGTGCAGCTGTCTTCTGCCATGGTGAGGACCTTAGTGATGTTCTGGAGTAAAACAGCTAGTTAATGTCSTTCGCTCCCTGCAGTATTCAGAGCCCTGAGCTGTCTGAAGGACTGGCCCCATTCAGGGAGGGTGATGGACACAGTGTGTCAAAGCTGATAATCAGTATGTGCTGTTTCAAAGAAGGTGGTGGGATGTTGGGAGCACATTGAAAAGCTATTTTTGTAGCAGAGTGCTGTTCTGGATTGCAGCCTAGCTTTGTGTTTGAATTGCAAAAATACTTCTGTGGGATCCTACTTTACTGACAGATTCTAAGATCTGGGGCATACAGTGTGGGAGTAGGTGCATAGATTTAGGCTTCTTCCACCTTGAGAGGAGGAGGCAGATGTTTCTCTTCTCAGCAGTATCCAGTGCGAAGGCGAAGGGACAGCAGAATCCTATTCTCAAGGATATGCAAGGATAGGACAATAGRCAACAGCCATAAATTGAAATTCAGAAATTTGCTGTGAGATACAAGAGCCTTCTAAGTTTCAGGGAGGTCATATGCTGGCAGGGGGTTCCTGAAAGGCAGTGAATCTGTTCCTGGAGGTGCATGTGACACTGAGGGATGTGTAGTGGTGGACTTGGCAGTGGTGAGTTAACAGTTGGACTTGATGATTTTAAAGGTCAGTTCCAACCTAAATAATTCAGTGAGTCTGTGCATCAAACTCAAGAAGCAGTGTGATCTGTTTGTACCTGCTTTAGTTGGAGGAAAGCAGATGGTTGGATTGAAACAGGTGCCTGATCTCATTTTTTGCTGATGACCCGTTTGGAGTAATTTGGGTCTCGATAAAGCTAAGATTTTAGAACATACTTAATATTTAGTGACCACAGAAAATGCTTAGTATTTTCACATGGGTTGTTACGGGTCTCACTGTAATCTTATGGATGTGTGCAATACGAGGAGATGGAGGTGGCTTTACATCTTTAGCTGGTTTTGGCAGCTGTATGTGAGTGAAAAGGTGTGAGTTTTGGGAACTCTGAGTCCCTCTCATTAAACTGCCTCTTGTAGTAATGAGTATTTTTTGTTACAGGATGCTTCTCAACTGCTACAGATTTTACAAAGTCTTCAGCCACCGTTAAAAATTGATGGCAAAACAATTGGTGTTGACTTTGCTAAGAGCGCCAGAAAGTGAGTTGCAATAGCAGTCAGTTACATTTTTGGATTTTGCTCTTTTTTTCATTCGTGCAGCCCCCATTCCATTTATATTTGAAGTTTCTTGTTACTCAGGCCTTTATTACGCTAATTTTAACTCCAGAGTTTTGCTTCCCTTAAGTCGCTTTTGTTGCATGCATCCTGCTCTTCACTGTCTATGAGGAGAGTGAAAGCAGTGTTCCCCACACCCCTATTTCCAGTCCTCTGAAGATAACGCCGTAACTGTTTGTGTGCACAGTACATTTGTTTCCTTGGAGACCTCCTGACTTGTTACTGACTGTACAACAATGAACCTGAAGTTCCTTTACTTGCCAAGCAGTGTTTTGGCTCATTCATTGCATTCCAAATGTTTTATAGCTGCCAAGAAATACATGTGTAAGGGCAGAYTCCACTGCTTGCATAGGGAGACACTTGAACCAAAATCAGTACTTACTCAGTTGCCTGATTTTTGTGATTGCAGGGACCTGCTTCTCCCAGATGGTAACAGAGTTAGCGCCTTCTCTGTGGCAAGTACAGCCATTGCTGCAGCCCAGTGGTCATCCACTCAGGTATGATTTGGAGATACTTATAGTCCTGCTTTCCTGAAAAATGAAAATGCAGACCATGTAATTGCCCTTGCTGCCCACTTGCTTTTTTGAACTGTTTAATCTCAAGTCCAGCCATGACACATCTAGTCCACAATCAGTTTAGAGCCTAAGCAGTGGGGTGCATGAAATTCTSTAATGAAGCAGTTTACCCGTCCCTGACAAAAATTACCTTCTTGAATTTCAGCCACAGACTGGAGAGGGCAGCACCCTTGACTACAACTACCTCCAGTCAGGGCAGGATGGATACTCACAGTATGCTCAGGTCAGTAGTAGAGATTGTGCTCTAAGCAGTAGGTTGTCATAACCTGGGTATGCCAGTTATACAACTTGTGTTGTCATTCATTTCCCTTTGCAGTATTCCCAGGATTATCAGCAGTACTACCAAAATCAAGGAGGAGTGTTGGACACAGACACAGCTACCATATCAGGTAGTGTTTCCAGCATCTAAGAAGCAATTGTGCATAATGATAATTTTGCAGTAGCTATAGTATTTTGCCTCAGCTTTTATGTTATTTTGTTGTGTAAAAGAAGACTTGGCTCATTTGCTCTGAGGATGTCTTGAATGCATTAGTAGAGAACTGTAACMGATTTATTGAAGTAGAACCTCTCATGCAAGATGAGAGAGAAGCCTCTTTCAGACCATTGACAAAGGCCTTGAACTTACGAGAGCAGTGTAAGCAGCTCTGACAGTGTTCAGCACCAACAGCTGTAGAGGCCAGGAATTGCTGACTTTGGGAGCAGAATATTTCCTCCTGAAAAGGAAACTATTCCTTGGCTGGGCAGAAAATACCCACTGTGTATCTATCTCCTTTTGAACATTTATTGCCTTGTTTGGTTGCTGGAGCTGGAATTAGTCGCTGAAACTATAAACAAAGTAATTTTTGCCCTAGGATGCAGTRCTGTTTTACAAATTACTTGGCTTATGCGTTGCTGCTCTCTTTTGGCAGGAGCTCCGGTCACTACCACCACAGCTGCAGTTGTGTCCCAGAGTCCTCAGCTGTATAATCAGCAGACAAACTCACCTGACTCTCCGGTAATTACAGCACTGATTATTCCTTTCTTTCAAAGCCTGGGATATGTGGTTTAGCTGTAGCCTTTTCTTTTTGAAGTGGGTGGTACAGCAAAGCTTGTGAGTGTCCATGAGTTAGTCACAGTGCCTGTGGTCATAAGTCACCTGCCATTTCTTCTCTCTGATGGTTTTGTTCTTTGCTGTAGGTAAGTACCAAGCATGCTGGTGAGGAGGAGTTAGCTGTCGTACGTGTGGGGTGTGCTGCACATGCCTTGGCTTGCTGTCCTTGTTTTCTTGGTGACAGATTTTCTAATTGAGGTTTCTGGTTTGGGTTTTTTTCAGACACAATCAGCACCACCTACCACTAGCACTCAGGCACAGGCAGCTCCTCCGACTGGCGTAGTGCCTGGAACCAAGTACGGTAAGTGCTCGGTTGCTTCTCTTGGGGACAAGTTTCTGTCACTGTAGCAAGAGAGACTCGGCTTTGGCCAAGTGCTCCATCACCGTGTCGTGGTGAAGCTGCCCCTGGAGAGCGTTGGCTGCACGGGTGGTTAAGAGCCCTTTACAGACGTGTCTGCCGTCGTGGCTGCTATAATCTCCGAATTTTACCTGAAATGTAGAAAGATACCTGTCTGAATTCGTCTGGAACGACCATGTCCCACACTTTAATTTTTTTACAGCTGTCCCTGATACTTCCACCTACCAATATGATGAATCTTCAGGATATTATTATGATCCTATAACAGGGCTCTACTATGATCCTAATTCCCAGGTAAACACAAGTTCTTCCCACATGTCTTAACTGTTAAGGTCCATTAGTTCCCTATATCTCATCATATGAGTGACATTTGAAGTGCACAACATACCAAATGTTGCAGATAACTCTCAGCAGTGTGTGTAGGGCTGGGACTTGATTTCCCTGTGGTATAGCCCTGCATTTTTCTCTCCTTTTCCTTAATTTTCCTCCACATTTGGCCCATATAGGATTAGCACTTGTCACAGCCACTGTAACTGAGCTATTTCGTTGCGGAGTGCACCCAGCTCTGGGCTCTGGTGGGTCGTCTCTTGGGAGAAGCAAAAGGTTCTCCATAGTGCTGTTGGGCAGAGCCGCYTGTGTTTGGGGACAGAGGCTTCAGCCACTTCCTGCCTTTTGACTCCTCTGTGGAGTCTGCAAAACTTTGTTGGACTCTACAAAACGCCTTCCYGTGCGATGCACTAGTGTGAATCAGCTTGCTTGGGTTCTCCCGTGGACACTGAGCTTGTGTGAGTTGTTTAACTGTCTCCCTCTCCTTCCCTCTGGCAGTATTACTACAATGCCTTAACCCAGCAGTACCTGTACTGGGATGGCGAGAAGGAGACCTACATGCCTGCAGCAGAAGGTGTCTCGTACCAACAGACAGCTACAACAACCACCACCAAAGAAGTGAAAGAGAAGAAGGAGAAGCCTAAAAGTAAAACAGCCCAACAGGTAAAAGGCAGAATGGAATCATAACTGGAATAAAGTATTTTCTGTGGAACAGGATAATAYTTGTCCTTGTTCATGACAAAGGAAATCCTAGGTTACTCAGTGGGGTGCGTGCCTTCAATTTGCAGGCATTGCAGGGGGTTGAGGAGAGGTGGAGTTGGCGAGGCTTCAGTGCAGAAATAAGCTCTGCATAGGAGGACTGCTTATGGAATCCTGCCAGGATCAGTGGGAGTATAACTGAGCCGTCACTTAGAGGATTAGTTTGATAAGAAGGGTTTGTACAGTAAAAGCAGCAAGCTGCAGTATCTTTGAACACTGTATACAGGGAAACAGCTGCACTACATCCAGTGTCCCGTGGTTTAAAAATAAAAGGTAGTGGGTTGACATATTCTGAAACTGCATGTGAGCTTGAATGTGTGTCATAAGAGATTGATAGCTTTGAGAGGAGCTGTATGAGCAAACCRCTCTGCATTTCAGATTGCTAAAGACATGGAACGCTGGGCAAAGAGTTTGAACAAGCAGAAGGAGAACTTCAAGAACAGCTTCCARCCACTGAGTACCAGAGAGGAGGAGCGGAAGGAGTCAGCAGCTGCAGATGCAGGCTTTGCCCTCTTTGAGAAAAAGGTGAAAGTGCTGGCAGTGGTGTATGGTGGGGAATTGTGTTGACAGAGAGCCCCATGCTCATGGCGTTCTTGTCTCATCCAGGGAGCTCTGTCTGAGCGACAGCAGATCTTGCCAGAGGTGTTGAAAAACGGGGATGATGAAAATCCTTTAAAGGTGAGTATGGTAGAGGACCTCTAGCCAACACTTGCTTTCCAGCCTRGGTTTCCATAGCATTATCTGTAAAAACTGGTCCTGGTGGTTGCAGTGCTGTGCTGCAAGTGCAGTAGGCTGGGAGACGGGGATGTGCACTGAGGACAGCTGTGRTTCTTTCTAGCCGTGAGCTCAGTTGAGGTTTTGAGGTTTCTACATGTGCTGTACTTAAAAGCCTTGTTTGGCTAGTGGGAGCTGTGGCAGGCAGCTGTGGTATGTGTTTCTTTTGAGTCGCAGTGCTGTAAAAGTGTGGGCCCAGTACTTAYTAGAACAGGGACCCTCGCAACAGAGATTGTAGAGAAGGCTGAAATACTGAACACCTTTGTTTGTGTCTTCACTGCCAAGGCCCAGCCCTTAAGAACCCTGACTCAGGGGAGTATGAGGGTAACAGRGCACTGGAACAGGCTTTCTGGACAGGCTGTGGAGATACTCAGAGATCATGAGGACACAGTCCTGAGCAGTGTGTGCTAATGGGGGGATGCTGCTTAAGTGGAGATTTTAGACTAGATGACTTCCAGTGGTCCTGTCCAACCTCAGCCTTCCTGTGATTTCATCCTTAATGGGAGCATGCTGTTCCTTCTGTGATAAACATCTGCAGCCTGTGTTCCCTCTCTGTCCTCTCTGARCTGTGGTGGCACTGTTGCACACCCCTTAACGCTGTCCTTGCTTTCAGCGTGGCCTTGTGGCTGCCTACAGTGGTGACAGTGACAATGATGAAGACTTACTGGAAAGAATGGAGAATGAGGAGGAGAAGCTGACTGACTGGAAGAAGATGGCTTGTCTGCTGTGTAGAAGACAGTTCCCAAACAAAGATGCGCTGATTCGGCACCAGCAGCTGTCCGATTTGCACAAGGTAGTTACACTGTGTGATGAGGAAAATACTTGTTTGTCARTGTGTAAACCAAAGCCATGAGGCACGCTATGGTTTGGAAAATACTTCTCTCAAAGCAAAAATGTACAAGTGGATTGTTGCTCTCCCAAAAGTCAGCTACTTTATTTAAAAAGAGCTGTTATGCATTTCATGTTGTCAAAGTGAACCTCTCTTCTTGTTTCAGCAAAACATGGATATCTATAGGAGATCAAAGCTTTCTGAACAGGAACTTGAAGCCTTGGAACTGCGTGAGAGAGAGGTCAGTGTTGAGATGAGCCAGATGAGTAGCTAATGGAAAACCTGCACAGGTGATCTGTTGAGCTCTCCTTATCCTGACACACGTCACTCGAGATAATCCTTGTAAGCCAACCCCTTTTCCAGTCAAGGTTCAGAGCTCCCCTGTTACGTGGAGAGAAGTGTCCCATATCCCACAGATGTGGCTTAGCAGGGAGGGGTCATTCCACCTCCAGCTCACGGCTGCCACACTGGGACTAGAAACCTTCAAGTTTCTTCCTGCTCCAGTGCTGGTTCAGATGGTGCTCCAGGGACTTGTGTCTGGGGTTCTGCTGTCTGTGGTGTTAGTTTTAGTGGGCTGCAGTGCACACCRTTCTGTAGTAGCAGGTGTTTATCTGACTCTCTTGAAATCCATGCTAACTGTAGTTGCTTTATGTAGATGAAATACAGAGACAGAGCAGCTGAGAGGCGGGAAAAGTACGGCATCCCTGAGCCCCCAGAGCCTAAGCGTAAGAAGGTCTACGATGCAGGCACAGTGTAAGTATCTGAAAGCTCCTCAGCAATTGCCTTAGTGCACTGTGAGCAGTGAGTGTAACTTGTTSACTTGTCTCTTCTTCCTGCAGGAATTACGAGCAGCCCACAAAAGATGGCCTTGACAACAGTAATATAGGGAACAAGATGCTACAGGCCATGGGCTGGAGGGAAGGTTCAGGCTTGGGAAGAAAATGTCAGGGCATCACAGCACCCATTGAGGTAAGTAAAGAGGGGTTTCTCCTTGAGGAAATTTGGTGCCTTTGTTTTTTTCTTTTTTTAACCARAAGCATTTGCTGCTGGAAAACTCAGGAATAAACTGTGCCAGCTACAGCAAAGCTGCCTCTGTTTGTGCTGGCTCCTCTTCGTGTTTGTCCCATCAGATGCTGAAGCAGAGGCAGGGCTTCTTTTTCCCTTTGGCACTTGAATCCTGAGGCATTGTGGCCCCAGTACCCCAAGAAGGGCTGCCCTCTTTCCAGCTGTTGACTTTCCTAGTCTTGCCTATTCTCCTGGTTGTGCTGTTGGGAACTGTTGTGTGCATTTTGGGTGGGGTCAGAGTAGCACAAAGCCAGTAAAGATGGGGTGTTGTGTGTACTTCAGTCTCTTGGTGTCCATGTTGGTATTCATGGCTGTGAAGATCCTCAGAGAAGCTTGGGAAGCTGCCTGGAGTGTTGGTATCTTTGGTGGTGGTCTGGCTGCTTGCAGCAAAGCTGAAGTGTGGTCTCTTCCCCTGCAGGCCCAAGTACGAATGAGAGGAGCTGGCTTGGGAGCCAAGGGCAGCTCCTACGGCGTCTCCACGGCAGACTCATACAAAGATGCGGTGCGGAAAGCCATGTTCGCTCGCTTCACGGAGATGGAGTAACTCCTCTGGCCTGCAGAGCACTTCCTTGTTAGCAAGAACTGACTGTTAAACTCCATAGCCTTGGTGACCTGGCTGTATTCTGCTTTGGTTTAGAGTTGACCATTTCATTCCCTTGGACRTTGTTCCCTGCTCGGCATGTAACAAACACTTCCATGAGCAGATTGTTTGAACTGACCCAACTTCATGCTGGAGAGCTTCTGGTTAGACCAAAGGGGATGGCTGAACTTTGTATGGTCGTGTATATAGTGTAATGTATTCCATGTTTTAGCGTTGTTGTCCAGATGCTCCTCCTGCCCCCTGGAGCAGCAGCAGGACCTGTTAGCTGTGCTTTCAAACTTGTCTCTGCTCTCCTTTTGTTGTATTGTCTGTCTGGATTTTTTTGGAGAATTTTCCTGTACATTTTGTATGATACATCTTTGTATAGACTTTTTGAAGACTTTGATTATAGGTGCCAATTTGGCTCATTTCCAAATGAAATACATCCAAAAATTATCCTATTTCTGTTTCTCAGTGGGTGAATGAAGTATTGAGTTGCCAATGCTACTTGTCCTTTCTGTCGTTCTGCTTCTTTGATGAGATTTCATCCTGGAGTCTCCGTTCCATGCAGCTCCACTCGCCTCCCTCCTTTCATCCCTGTKCTGTACCTTGTTCTTTGCGTCTTTCTCACAACTCCAGCATRGACGGTGGCTGGTGGAGCATCAGAYCTCTSTGTAGCCCTTCCTGCCRCCACTGTAGGAGCAGGAGAGGACCAGCAGCAGTGTCTGCAGCTGCCCAGGAGCCCCTTGGTGTTACCTGCTGGTCCTGTGGTGGGCTGGGGGCTGGCGGGGAGGGTAGTGACCCTTGTGACATTTCTGGGGAGGTTCCAGTGTGCCCCCCTCTGGCTTACCTCGATGCTTTGGGGAGCTGCTGCAGGCTGGGTGATGAGAGGATGATGCTCAACAGAGGTGTCCTGCAGCTGTCCCGTCCCTGATTTTCTGTTCCTCTGCCTGTGCCTTGTACACACTCCTTCCCAAGAGCCAGGATGAGCAGAGGGGGCTCACTCATGCTGTTGGCTGTGGGCTTTGCTCAGCCTCCACACAAAGCTGAGCCAGCAGTGGCCTTTCCTACTGTCCAGGTGGGCACAGAAAGGAKTAGAATGAAGCACGAGCAGCTTCGCCACTCACCTTTGGTGCCAAGCCCTGAGAGTTGAGGCCARCATCCTGTGGCTGCTCTTTGGAGTGGGTGAATCCTGCTTTGCCGGCTGCTGCAGCTGCCTCTGTGCCCCTGTTGCACCGTCAGGCTGCTGCCTCATTTTTGAGGGATGCCTGGCTTGGGGTGAKCTGAAATGGGGAATCCCTCCACCCTGCCTTGGGACTGGAACTGCAGCGCTTGGGGTCCGTGCCCGAGTGCCCCGGCCATTCCACCAGGTGGCAGGCGTGGCCCGGCTGTGACTGCCTGTCGTGGCGTTTGCCCTCTGCGGGGCTGCCGAGCATTGCCCAGGCTCCAGGGCTTCGTCCTAGAGTSACGTTCCCTCTTCAGCTCCACAGARGAAGCCGGGTGGCTTGAAACAACGTAAAAGTGCCAGCTCCCTGCCCCAGGTTCCCTGCAGGGTCATGGCAGGGATGGCAGCCCTGGTGCACTGCGAGGCGGCCCCGTGTGCCTGTGGCAGCCTCCCCCCGCCCCCGTATGTCCCAGCTGGCAACGCAGCGAAGTGCTTTGCAGCTCTGGGCTGTAAATGGGGGGGTCTGTTTCCCAGYAGGTGGGTTCGATGGATCGATAAAGTGCATTTGTGTAGCTCAGCTTCTTCCCAGCCCATCGATCCCTGTCCCAGCGCATCCTCCTGAGCAGGGGTGATGCTGCGGGCACGGGGGGAGGGCCTGCAGTGGGCAGAGCACAGTGTTCTGGCTCTGGCTGGCTTCTGTCAGGTTCACTGCTTGCTGCAGCAAAGTGCTGCCCCGGTGCCAGGAGCTGAGCCAGCTCCAGCTGGTCCCTCCTGCAGAACAGGCAATGGGGAGCCGGGAGCATGGCCTGGGGGCACAGGGAGCTGCTCATGGGGATAWTGCTACAATGGGGTGCCCAAAAAAGGGTCCCTTCCTGGGGCAAGGAGTGGGTAGAGTCCTGGGCTTGCAGCCACCCGCTCTTGGTTAGATGAGTGAAAGCCCCSCTTCCTGGGTGAAGGTGTTGCTGCTGGATGCCCAGGGAGCAGGAGAAGCTGGGGGAACATGCAGCCCCCCCTCCCAGCCATGCCCCCATGCCCCATGCCAGGCRCTGGAGCAGGACATGGAGGCAGTGCCGCCAGCCAGCACCCGCGCCTCCAATTTAGGCAGCGCAGYGCGGCTGTTCGTGACTGAATGCACYGTGGCCCACTGCCTTCAGAGGGACATGGTGTCCCTTCCTCCCCGGGGACCGACCTCTGTGGGGGCGGGAGGACAAGCCATGGGATGGGGCCAGCCCCAGAAGTGTGCAGTGATGAGGCAGGATCCCCCTCGGAGCAGGGGGGAGCTGCCTTGGGCATAGCTTGCAGGGGTGCCTGTGCACCAACCCCACTGGGACTGAGCAGCTGAGCCAGAGCCTGATGCAGGGTGCCCCRAAAAGATGCCTGGCCATGGTCAGAATGTTGGGGGCTGAAGCTGGTCCCACCAGGAATGCAGAGGGACACAGCACACTGGAGAGAGACTTGCGTAGCCAGGCAGTGGCAGGAGGACATGCAGAGCASTCCCTGGGTAGGGAGAGATTCACTGCACCTCTGTGCTTTGGTTTCCCTATTGCTGAGCAGCCACAAGGTCTTTCTGTGGCTGACAATGGAAAAGTAAAGGCACCAAGCCCCAGAGCAGGTGGAGACCCCAGGCTAGRGGGCAAAGCAGAGACACCCAAAGGGATCCTTTACCTTGGGCAATAGGTACGTGAGAGCAGCCAGGGGCTCCTTCCAGGCACAGGGCAGCTGTGGGATAACTTCTAGGGTCTTGGGTCCAAAAGGGCTGCAGCTCCTTCCAGCACCTCCAATATGCAGAATCTAAGGCCCCTGTTGGTGTGATTTTAAAGTTGGGGATTTTTCTGGCTGGCTTTCAGCATTATTAATATTAAAACTCCCAAGCCTTCTATGTCCTGGCTTTCCAGGAGGCCTCTGGAGTATTGTGAGCTCCTGCACGCTAATTGAGGCGAGGAAACCAGCCAAATCATCAGTGTGAACAGCTTTTCTCCTGAGTATTCCTTAATCGCTGGAGTTACCAACCCGTGGCGGAGCTCAGCACTCTGCATGGCCAGCCCCAGGCCTGMCTTGCTCACTTGCACAGTCACAGAAATAAATGCTGCTGGCAGGCAGGARCACATCCTTGTGCCGCTGGTTGGGGCTGCCAGAGGCCCCAGGACTGTGTGGATTGAGTTGGTTTTCCTGCATTTCCCCTGCCAGAAAGCCTCCTGTGCCCAGCAGGACAGGCACAGAGAGAGCCGTGACCTGGGACCACCTTGGCTGTGAGTGTGCCAAGTGTCAGCCACAGCCAGGCACCCACAGCTCCGCAGGGTTTGGATCCTGATGGGGTCTGAAGGGGATCTGAAGAGGGAGGTG
>NW_026623465.1:255019-262527 GCF_030028575.1 Malurus melanocephalus | reverse complement strand
CTCTTGTGCTCTTGCTCCTCTCCAGTGCCTCTCCCCACTCTGCTGTGGGTGATTTAACAAGGCTGCTTCCCCTTGTCTTCCCCACCATGTTGGTCCATCCTCTCCTGAGCTCCTAAATGTGTCTGAAATACTTTAAAATTGCCCTGGAAAGGTTTTCCCTATTTTACCCAGATGTCCCCAAATCACCTGGCGCTGGCTTCAGCCATGAGACTGTGGTGAGAGGATGGGCAGGGCCATGGTGCTGCATCCTGCCAGCCCACCATGGGTACAGCTGTGGCACCCCAGTGGTCTGTTTGGGATGCTCAGAGGGCAGGAAGAGCACAGCCAAGGGGGAGRGTCCACAGATAAAGGGGGTTGGGAAGTGTTGTCACCCTGGTCCAGGTGCCCACTACACCAGCACYCYCTCCTGCCCCTTGGTACACAGCCCYTGTAGCTCTGGGCCAGTGGCTATGTCATCCTGAACACTCCTGCCCAGCCCCACAGTACCAGGGTGGGTGAGGAAGGGGAGGTGAGTTTCTTATCCCTTGGATGCTGTTTTGACCAAGAGCCTGGTTCTGGCTTGGGAACTGCATGGTCCAGGTTTCTCTGCTGGGGCGGGAAAAAAAAAAAAAGATGTTTTTAATTGACTCGCCATCTGCAGCAACGTGGACACAATTTACAGCCCTGGGGGGTGGAGGGAGGGGGCTCTGTTTTTGTTGGAAGAAACCAAAAACAGATGGGGGCTGGGATCCTGGGGCCTGGGACCTGTGGCTACATCCAGCGTGCTTATCCCCTATCCGGGCAGCTCACACTGTCCTGGGCCCTTGGGCATCTTCCAACGCCAGACTCTCCCGGGGGAGATGCTCCAGCCTTGCAGAAATGCTGGAACAGGCACATTTGGAGGGTAAAGAGACGGTTTTCCCAGCAGAGACTGTTCCCCGCCTCCGGCAGTGAGCCGTCGATCASCAGCCAGGCAGCCCCGGAGCCGAGCGCTGGGCTGGAGGCTGCGCAGAGCCCGGGGCAGTGGAGCCCAGCCCCGGGGCGAGGGGTGAGGGGGGTGGGACCGAGGGGCTGCGGGCAGGCAGTGTCAGCCTTGCTGCAGCCMGGGCCCCGGGGATCCAGGGAATGAGCCAGAGCCTGGCGATGGGGAAAACCTGAGCCCWGCGTGGGGCACCCACTGGCCCCTGGCCCCACAGAGCTGAGCAGCTCAGACCCTTTGCCAGGTATGGGAGTGATGGGCGAGCCGCTCACCGTCTCCGCCGGGAGTGRTCTTGGATGGGAGACGATTTCATGTCAAAAATGTTTTCACAGGAATTTGTCACCACCTACAAAAATCTCTTCCTCCACCCCTTTTTTTCCCCTTTAACAGTAACCAGACCTGAGTGGTGCATGCATGCAGGTGCAATTGAGAAACAGAGACTGAGGCTTTTTTGCTCCAGTTCCTAAGAACAATTTATTTGGTGCTTGTTCCCCTCCTCCAAAGCCTGCTTTGGAGAGAGAAACTGCTTCCTGCAGCACGAAAAACCAGKCAAGACAGGGACTGCATTTTCCCCAGCATATCCCACTGCGGTCCCCCAGGACCGTGTCCTGGGCACCCCAAAACATCTGTCRGCTCTGGTAGCTGCTAAAAACCCACCGCCCCTCAGCCCCATCCGTCTCCCCGGCGGGATGTGCCCGCAGCATCATTAGCGCTCGTCTCGCCGCCGCCGCGGCGGTTTGAACCCATTTGAAATGCACTTRAAAAGGGTGGATTTGATGGGAGGAATGTGACGGGTTTTTGTTCTCCGAGCCCCCCGGTTGAAGCTCTGCGTAATGAAGAGCTGTGACTTTCACTCGGGTTATTTTGGGATGGACTACTTTTTTTTCCGAGCTGGTGGAAGACCATCAAAGCGGCGCTTTGAAAAATGTCCCAGTGTATAAATAACTCTGCTGAGAGCAGAATAACGCGGGCTCCCGCGCGCGGCGCGCCGAGGCAGACGGCATCTGCCGTGCGACGTTGCATTATAAAAAGGAATTATTCATCCCTTCCTCTAATTAACTGGGTACAGCTCACCCGCGCAGGAGCGATGGCCCGGCACGGGGAGCACTCCCGGCCATGCCAGCACAGCGGTCCCTCCGTGTGTCCCCTCCAGGCCCGTGTGTCCCCCAGCAGCGGCAGAGGGTGCGAGCAGCGGGCTGGGGCTGCCCTGCCATGGTGGAACAACGAGTGTGGGAAAACCCGACCCTCTGCGGGACTCACTATCGCTGGAGAACACCYGATCGCTGCCTCGGCATCCCTCCCACCCAAATCCGAGCAAAGGGAGCAGGATGGGGGCAAGCCTGCTGGCTCACAGCTTCCAGGGCTGTGTTTTTGGGTGCCTGGGTCTTGCTGGGGGCCCTGAGTGCTGCGTGAGGCATCCCCCGAGAARCAGCCTGTAGCCACAGGAGCCACACGGATCTGACAGAGACTCAGAGATGCACGGTTCAGTCACGCCCAAGGGTGGGTTTTCGGGAGATACTGGAGGGAGCGGAGCAGCAAAGGGAGCCCTGCACCCCCGCTCACAGAGGGAGATGGCCATGGTGGCAGCAGCCAGGCAGGCTCAATGCCGCGGCTGTGCCCTGGCAAGGACACACTGCTTGGGACCTCCCGGGAGGGAGACTAATTTTAGGAGTGCTCCGGAGGGGCTATTTTGGACCCTTTGCTCTGYGTGAGTCACCTGCTATTTTTCAACCCCACTGGGGCTATTTCCGTGGCAGAGTGATTTACACGGAGTGGGACAATGCTCCTGGCACTTGCCTGGGGTCTCGGAGCCCAAAGCTGTGCTGGGAGCACAACCCACTCCCAAACAGGGTGCAGAGAGGTCCCCAGGGTGCCTGCTGGGGCTTCCAGCAGTGTCTGCAGTGCSAGGGATGCCCACAGCAGGATGGACCAGCCTGGAGCCCATCCCACCACCCTGCCACCTTCTCAGAGGACTGCATAGTTGGGCTTGGAACTCCTCAGTCCTCTTCCTTCATTGTTTCCTSGGAGAGGTGGATGGGAATAGGCTGGAAATGGTGGTTGGGTGGTGATGTGGCTGGTGGTTATGGGGTGGGAGACATTTCTATCTTGGGTGCTCRGGGCTGAACATCTCTGCTCCCCACCACACTGGGCTCCTCCCTCCCCAAAACCTGCCGCCTCAGAGCCCGCCAGGCAAAAACCTGGCTGTTTCGGGGTTGTCAGAGCAACGTGATGCACCTTTCAGTTACCACGGCAACCTCAGAGAGAAGTTTTTAAAATTCAGGCAAGGTAATTTCTCCTCGCACTGCGATTTCGTTATCGCTTGGCTTGCCATTCCCCAGGGGAGCGGCGTCCTGCCTCGCTCCTCTGCCAGCAAGGTGGGATCTTGGAGATAAGAAAYGCAGAGCTGTGAGGAGGGGGAGCTGTGAGCAGCTCTCCCTGCACCCCGTTAACAGGCCTGGCCCCAGAGACGTGGGCTGGTAATTAATGAGCATTGCGRGGAGCAGGTGATGGGAACCTTTAGCTTAAGGAGAGCAGAGAGAAGGGCAGSAGGRGAAGTGAAGGCAAGGGTGGATGTCTGGTGGATAGATGGGGGAGCAGGAGGGATRAAGACAAGGATAGATGGTGGGGTGGATGCCCGGGGGAGTCATGCCACCATGCCTGTGTGGGTGGATAGATGGATGGACATCTCCAGCTACCAACCAGATGACGGACAAAGAAACCATCCTGGGGAGGGTCACGGGCCCTGTGTAACCCCGGAGGGTCACAGACTCAACAGCAGCTTGAGCTGCTGTCCCATCATTTCGTCCCACGGGGAGTAGAGCCTTTGTTCTCCACCATCCCTTCATCTCCCAGCCCTCAACAGAGTGTAAATCCCTCTCGTGCTACCCCAGACTCTGCAGGAGCAGGAAGGAGCTCCTGTGGCACTGGCAAAGCCCTGACAGCCTTGTCCAATCGAGCCCCCTCCTGTTCAGAGGAGAAACCCAGGACTAATGTTATGGTTTGGAGGGTCAGCAGAGCCATAGGGTTGAASGTCCGCTTTGTGAAAGGAAGGCAGAGGCAGGAGGCAAACACARGGCTGCTTGTTCTCTGCCTGCACTGCCCCATGGGCTGCGTGGCTGCCGGAGAGCACATGGCCCTGAGGAGCCCACTGGCCCCAGCCCATATGTTGTTTATCATAAAGAGCTAACAAGCTTAATTAGGGATRTGTCTGTGATAAGGTTATCAACTCATAAACACTCAGGTGCCCCTGACAGCAGCCCCGCAGCTTCTGACTGAGCCCCTCATCTGGGAGCGGAGGAGTCCAGTGAGGGGGGTGCTCCCTGTGACACGGGGGCAGGGTGTGCAGGGCTGCATTGATGACAGGGAGGAGGCTGAGRGCAGAGGGTTGGATTCTGCTCCAGCAGGACCCCTGCCTGCCTTCAGGACAGGATCTTGCCCCACTGTTAGGTTTCAGAGCGAACACTTATGGAAGGGACAGAAGGAGTCTCTCCCCATTCYCAGCCTCCCAGATGGAGATGCCCATAGGAATGGTCAGGTTCCAAGGGGGATCTGCAGACACGTCTTGTGAGGACATGGCCCCCAGGGAGAGGCATGGCCAGCAAGAGAGCTGAACGGGGAGGCGGAGTGTGGGAGCTCCTGGCTACGAAGGCGGCGAAGGCTCCTTTCCAGCTCTCTGAGCTTCTCTAGCGAGAATCTGACAGCCCTGAGCGTGGCTCCCCGTCCTGTGGGCTGTTGGCACAGTCTCTCCATGCTGCTGGGAGCCGGCTGTTCCGTCCCCTCTGCTGCATGTTCACTCTAGAACCTAATGGTGGGAGCTGAGGGGGCAGCTTTGACAGCCAGCCCATCGTCAAGCTGTGCGAGTGTGCATCAGCAGGGACCTGTCCCAGGTGGAGTGCTGTGGATGGGATGGAAKCAGAGCTTTAGATAAGCCACCAGCTCCAGGGCTTGCTGTCCACCTCCAGCCCCATCCTGCAAGGTCTGGCACATTCGTTTTTCCATCAGGCGACAGCAATTCCAGCTCCCCGGCTCCTCTTGCTAATGACRCTGGCCCTGGGCGAGGGCTACAGCACGTGGGATGCTCATCTCCAGCCATCTTTCCTGAGGACTCAGGCTGTCACCGTCMCCTGCGGGGGCTGCCATCAGCCTGGGGGGACAAGGCAGCATCTTGTCACCCGTACCTGCTGCAGTGCCTTCCTTAATGACGCGCTCCGCTTGCCTGTCCCCTCCATTAACTCTGCTGTGCCGGCTCATTAGGCTGCACACGCTGAGAAACGCTGCAGCAAARGGATGCTGCAGTCTCACGGGCGGCAGTGCCCTCTCAGAGAGGCACAGGGACATCTCTGTGCCTGTGTGTCCCCCCACAGATGCCCCTGAGCACACGCATGTGCTCACACACGTACACATGTGTGCCTGGACACGCACCGCTGACCGCGTGTGCTCCATCCCACCGCCCGCTCCCGCTCTTCCCGCTGACTGCACGAACCGAAGGCCATGGAAAGTTTAGCAGGGAAAGTGCTTGGCGCTGCTGTCTCYGGCCTGGGGCTTTGCCATCCATGCCAGCTATGCCCACCCTGACGGAGGAGCTGGCAGAGGGGCGCACGGGGCAGGATGCTGCCTCGGCCGTGCCCCTCCAGCCGGAGGACGTGCGGGCAGAGCGGCCACGTCTCGCACATCGGMGCTGCCCGCGGGCTCTTGGCCTCCGTCCGGGAGGGCAGCAGGTGACGGAAAGCGAGCCCCGGCCTGGAAGGGGATGAAAGGCGGCTCGCAGCTGCGGACACCCGACGCCACCTGCCCGGGCGCGCGGGAAGGATCCGGGATGTCCTTGCTCCCACGGGCAGATCGCCATCCGGCGGAGGCCGTGAGGGCTCTCCTAGCACCGAGTGCCCATCAGACAGTCCCACCAGCTCCCGGGGCCCCAGATGAGCTGTGGCTGGGAATCCCAGAGCCGCCAAGTCCTAACCCACGAAACGGGGAGAGGCAACCCCCACCGCGCCTCAGTTCACCCTGCGCCAAACGCCTCCTCTCCCTGATGTCTCCTCTGGAGAGGCGAGGTGCATGTCTGGGCCGTGGAAGGAGGAAGAAGGTCTGTTCAGACAGCCCCCCCAGTTGTACCCTGCTCCCTCCCTGCAGCGGAGCACCGGGATGCTTTCCTGACAGCAGCCGTGCCCCAGGTCCCCTKCTGCCCGGCGGGGCCATGTTCATCGCCACGGGGGTAAATGCGAGCTCTGGGGTAGGCTGAGGAATTTCTCACTGGTCACCAGGGGCTCAGCCCCGTCTTGCTCCGGCAGCCCCTTCCCCTCCGTCAGCGCCTGCCATGTGCGTCTCGCCGCCGCCTCCTCCTGCCTAATCCGCCGCTCCATAAATCACCACCGAGCCGCCCGCGGGGTCTGGGGTCTGCCAGCTTGTTTGAAGTAGCCAAGACATCYTCTGAATGGGTTGCCCCCAGCCCTCCAAGCCACGGAAGCCCCTACAGAGAGGTGGCCACCGCCCCCCACGCCCCCAGCTCGAGCAGCACTGTCTGGTGCGCCCTGTGTCTGTGTTTCCCCGCTTTAGTAGCAGCAACAACTCTGTCACCTCCCTGCTTCTCACACCTCCATCCCAGGGCGCCAGTAAATCCCCTGACCCACAGCTGCCCTGGAAATATTTTCCTACTGTCTGTCTCCTGCCTTCTCAACAAGTTTGACTCCACAGTAGATTCCCCCGGTTCTCAGTGTCCCATCCCGCTGCGTTGCCGCAGCCCAGCCCATCTCCTGCCTGCCTCCTCTCTCTCTCAGCGCCCTCCCTCAGCCCTGCAGGATGCCCAAGGATCGATCCTGCCTGGGAATCCTGGCTCCGGCATCCCGCTGCCGGGTCACCATCTCCGGAGGGGGGCCCGTGGCCGGTCGTTACCCCCACGCCGAGACATCCTGCAGCAACATTCCCGTCCTTGAGAGGGAGAGGAAGGGGGGCGGGAAGAAATAGTAAGCCAGTTTTGAAGTCTGTCACCTTCCTGCAAAGCTGGACGAGTCTTAAAAATTGCAATCTTGGGAGCTGGGAAATGTGTTTTCTCTGAATTTGTGTCAGGTTTGTAGCGCAGGTGAATGCTCCCGGCTCTGGGTGATTCATCCCAATTTAATTTCCCAGCTGGCTTTGGCACCGCTCGGTGCCTCTCAGCCCCTGACAGCATYTCCCCAAGACATGGAGCCCCCGGGATGTTTTTCTCCTCCATCCGTTCCGTGCTCGGAGCGGGATATTGGGTACATCACATCCTTCCTTTGCCACGGCCRCCCCCGTCCCTCCCACGCTCCGGCCTGGAGCTGCCCCGGCTGCTTTGATCCCTGCCCTGCGGGGTCATCCCCCCACGGGGTGCCTGGACATCCCGCCCCCGGCTGACGGGCATCCCTGGGTATCTCCCAGCTCCCTGGGAAACAGCCGGGACAGATGGATGTGGATCTGGCCCCTTTGCTGAGTGTCGTGTCACACCGAGTCCTGCAAACTTTGCTGCCTCCCACGTATGCCATCAGCGCATCGGGGGCAAAGCYGCGACACTCGGCCTGAGCAAAGGGGGCCT
>NW_026623465.1:247221-254813 GCF_030028575.1 Malurus melanocephalus | reverse complement strand
AGAGAGAGAGAGAGAGACGAGAAACAAAGAGGAAAAAGGCTTCTTTTTTTGTGGGGTTTTGAAAAAAATGGAAATTACCCTGCAGAGGAGGGGAGAAAGGCCAGGGGGTTTCAAAGCATCTTCTTCTCCCTGGAAGTGATACGGAGAAGATGCTCCAGGCCATGTGGCCTTTAGTGGCTTTGAAGTTGAGGCGGCAGCTGGGGAGGGATGTGGTGAAGGGCAAGGCAGGGAGAMAGCTTCCCGCCAGACACGTGCCGGCACCGGCGTCGGCATCGGCTGGAGCCTGACCTTGGAGAGGTGGCAGGAGCCAGCCTGGGGCGATGGAGCTGTGGGAGTGCTGGGAAGTGGTCCGGGGTGCAGGKAGTGATGGGATTCCGATCCTGCATCCCCTTCTTGTGGCGCCTGACGGTTGCCACGGCGACCCGGGAGCAGGAGCATCATTTCCACGGGATTTTGTTGGGAAAGGGAGAGGCAGGTTGTGCTTCTGGGAGAGGGGTGGGGAATCAGAATGGGGCTCTCCCAACTTTCTCAGTCTCCATGGAGAGCCCTTGTACCAGTATTCCCACTACAAACCCAGTCTGGGCTGGATTAGCCATCCTTCCTCTGCCCTAGAGGGATGCTGGGAGTGGCTGTGCTGTGCCAGGCTGTGACCATCCACCCCTCTGCCCTTGTGGAACGAGGCAGCCACCACTGGACACATCCCAGTGAAAGGACTTGGAGCTGAGCGATGGCTGAATCAGCAGCCAAAAATCCTCTCCAGCTGCCTGGAGCTCTTCATCCCTGTGAGCTGATCCAGCGCCTGGACCCACTTCTTTGGGAGGACCCACGTGCATGGACGTGTCCCAGTTTCTTCCAGCCCTGGAGCCATTCCAGCTGCCTCTGTCCTGTCCTCTCCAGCTCCTCTGTGCACGCCAATGCCCACAGCTGTACCACTGACCCACTTAGATGGCACACCAGCATGTCAGGGCTGTGCCACGGCGCTGCTGGCCCCCACCCTCTGCCCACATTGCCTTCCCATGGCACGGAAGCCCTTGGAAACCTCAGAAAATTGAGAAGTTAATTGGGAAGTTATCTTAAAACTACTGAGTTGTTCAATTGCCCTTCTCACATAGACAACATCAGGCATCTCCCTGTATTTGTAGGGGCTGAAAATGGCTCCAGGCAGCAGTGAAAGGCAGTYCAGAGGCTTTGGATGCTGACTGATGCAGTCCTTGCCCTGAAGATAATGCTCCTCCTGACCCAGTGGCTTGGTCCCTGGTGCCATGTCCTGCATGGCTTCTGCAGTTATGGGACAGTGGTCTTTTGTAGCCTTCCAGAATACCGGTATTCATAAATCAGGTGTGCATTGGGATGTGTTGGAGGGGACACAGCCACATGGTAACACATCCCTGCCACCCTGCACACACCCCTGTGCCTCAGTGTCCCTCTACACCAGCCTCCTGGGCACAGGGAGCTGCACAGGGTGCCCAGAGCACCCCATGGCAAAGTGGGGGGTGTTGGGACTGGCTCCCTGGGACCCAAAGCCATCGGTCTGGGTCTGTTTCCATGGGTACAGCTCCTGCCCATTTCCAGCATGTGGCGTGACACAGATTGGTCCCACACCATTCCACGGTCATGTGAGCCAGAGGGCACCAGGAATTCTCAGTCCCAGTCAGGCACACCACGATGCTTCTGCTGCTGCAGAGCCTGGGGATGTGCCTGTGGGGCTGGGCTGAAGGATGGAGGAGATGGGGGTGGCCTCACACAAGGGTGGGTGGTGGTTCCTTTCTCTGGAGCATGGAGAGCTGCAAGAATGGATGCCCTCAGCACTGCCAGCCAAACTGCAGCTAGGAGTGGGCATCCCACTTGTCCCTCTGGATCAGAAACCATCATGGGGGCAGAGCAGGGTGGGTCCCCGTGGTCAGGTTTGGCACAGGCAGCACCAGCCATCCCCTGCCCAGGTCCAGCAGGGCTTGTGTGTCAGCACTGTCATCCCAGCCCCCCCGGACTGCAGCTGGGAAGAGAAAAGCCCCAGTCCTGGGGGCAGCGCTGATTTCAGCAGTTCCCATTTGAGGAGTCTCAGTCTCTCCCAGCCCCCTGCCCGCCAGTACATCACTGCAGACACTACCGAGGCTCTCATCTCCCCTCCCTCCTGCTCTCCTGCTGTGCCTRGGGACCCCCAGCAGGACCTGACCTTGCCTTTGTAGGCAGCTATCGATCGCCAAGTGCCTCACCACCATCAGCAGGAGCTGCTCTTCAAACGCCTTTGCCGTCGGCACTGGGCCGGACATCGATCCGTCACCACCTTCCATGTCCTCGCTGCACCCCTTTCCCGGCAGAGCTCCGGCCGGGCTGCTCCCTGCCCAACAGACTGCTTATCCCAGTGCCCCTCATGCTCCTGGATAGTCAGCCCCTGTCCCGTAGCCCTGCTGCCGGCTGGTGCTGCCCTCCTGCCTCAGTTTCCCCGCAGGGCTCAGTAACCCCGCGGGCAGCACCRGCACAGGGCCCGGCCTGGGGGCGGCTCTGTGCCAGGTGCAGGGCACACCTGGATGGCCAAACCTGCTCTGCCGGGTATAACAGGCTCACATTGTCCCCATGTCCCCCTTGCCGCACCCGCTGGGTGCCTCTCCTTGTCCTCTCGCCTCCCCGGGACCTCACGGTGCTGCTGCCAGGGGACCCACCGGGGCACCCGCTCCGGCACAAACCCCCGCTGGCTTTCCCAGCTCGTCACGGTGCGAGGCGGAGGAGATGACATCCCCGCCCCTGCCAAGACAAACACGGCGCCTTCCAAACACGCAGGGCTTGGCAAGCCCACGCCTCGGCCATCGATCACCGGGCTCGCCGAGCTGCAGCCCACGACAGCCCAGCGCGGAGRGGAGCAGGGCAGAAACAGCAGGGGCTTGGGGGGGTCTCAGCAAACCCCCCTCGCCTCTCCCAGCGCTGCCAGCTGAAGGGTGGAGCATCCACATTCGGACACAGCCGGGGGCTGGGGGCTTCCCTGGGCTCCTCACGCCCACGAGGTGCTGGCCACTGCCAGGGGGTCGGTGGCCACCCCTCAGCACGCACAGAGTGCCCCGGGCAGGGACAGCTCGTCCCTGGGGCGGCTGTGCCGAAGGGTGCCCTGCAGCTGCTGGCTTAGCCCCAGGCAGAAAGTTGGCCAGAGCCAGCTCCAGGCTCTTACAATAATAAACCCGGCTCAGGCAAGCATTTGTCACTGGGCTGGAGCGGGAAAGGACCAGATATCCCAAACATCTGGGGGAGGGAGCGTGGGAGGCAGAGGGCAGTCAGGGAGGTCCTGCAGAGGCCGGGAAGGGTCTRTCCTCTCCGCAGTGTCCTAGAAGGGTGGCCACAGAGCGTGGTGTCACTACATCAACCCTTGCAGAGGGCTTAATTCCGCCTGGAGGGGCAAATCCTGCTCCTCCCTCGCATCCTATCCCCTGCAGCGGTTCCTGAGCTCAGAGCTGCTCAGGTTTCCGTGCGAAGCTGGTGTCTCAGAGCCGTAGCGGGGGGGTACAGGCAGCTGGTGGGGACTGGGGGATGGAGGCTGTTCTCGTGGCATTGCCAGGCTAAGCCAGACTGGAAGCAGAGTCTGTGGCACTGCAGTCTCCGTGCACTGTGGTGCAGGGAGGCTGTGCCCTCCTGCTTCCTTTACTGGCCCACGTCTGCAGGGCAGATCTGCAGCTGGAGCTGTCCCAGGGGCTGTGGCATTGCTTSCTCCAGTGGGCCGGGAGGGGCAGAGGGATGTGATGGGTCAGGGTCGGTCCAGCGCCTCACCTCTCACCCCTCTGCCTCCCCTCCCGGCCGTGCACCATCCCTGCCCTGCAGAACAGATCCTCTCTTCCCCCATTCTGCATCCACCATTCCCTGCATTCTCCTGCCTGCATCCCCCTGCCCTTCCCAGCTGCAGCTCCTAGGGCTGGTGCCCAGCTGCCCACAGGGTTGGTGTCCAGGATGGTGCCAGGCTGCGGGCACCCTGGGGGTCTGAGTGTCCATCCCCGCTGCCCAGCCGGCTCGGGGGTCGCTCCTGGCGGTCAAACCCGCGGCGGGCAGAGAGGATCAGATGCCGTTTGTGCGGCTGCGGGACGAGGAGCGGGGCAGCAGAGGGTTAAGCAGCGTCTGGCGGCGGGAAGGGGACCGGGAGGAGGGGGGCGATGGAGGAGTTTGTTTAATAGCTGGAGACAAGCTATGCAGCTGTGCAGGTCGGACGGGCCCTGCAGCCCCCGGCCCCACCACCCCCTCCCCAGCCCTGCCCGGGCAGGCCGGCAGCAGGCAGGGAGGCAGCGCGGGCAGCAGGCGGGAGGGC
This sequence comes from Malurus melanocephalus, assembly GCF_030028575.1. Classification (NCBI taxonomy): domain Eukaryota; kingdom Metazoa; phylum Chordata; class Aves; order Passeriformes; family Maluridae; genus Malurus; species Malurus melanocephalus. The sequence goes on along the minus strand of NW_026623465.1, from coordinate 250,531 downwards.
AGGCAGGCTGGCACCGACTGGCAGCTCGGCAGCGTCAGCAGGGTTATAAAAACCAGGAATGCTTCCCCCAGAGCAGGACATGGCACAGGATGCCTGCCAGCGCAGCAGGGACTGGCAACACCGCCTGGGAGGTGGCCCCCAGGGCACCTGGGGTGCTGGGGGACACTTCACCACTGGGGCATGACCTAGAGGGCTGAGCAGGTCCTGAGGTCCTTGTGGGCTCCCTGGGGTGGGGGGCAGTGGGCTGGTCCCCAGGCTGGCTCAGAGGGGCCACCRAACCTGGTCCAGGCATCTCCGCACTGCTCCACCCCCAGCATTGTCCAGCTCCCTCCTGGCACCATCGGATCACTGGGAACACCCACCCTGGTGCCCCCTGGCATCCCAGGCTGGGGCAGGTGAGACGGGGACCCCTGGCCCCGAGGAGGAGGCGTGAGACGACAGGCAGGTGGGGGACAGATGGCCAGAGCATGAAGCTGGCACGGGCTGAGCCGAGGCATCCGGGAGCTGCTGGGAGCCTCTGGCACCGCCGCACAGCAGGGCCAGGAAGGAGAGGGGACAGGCTGGGAGTGGGGGGAATGAGCACAGGAACAGGGATGAGGACAAGGATAGGGATGAAAACAGAAATTGGGACAGGGAAAGGGATGGGATTGGGGACAAGATTGGGGCTGGGGACAGGAATGGGAAGAGGAATGCAGACAGCAGTGGTGGTGAGGACAGGAAAAGGGACAGAGATGGGAATGAGGACAGRGATAAGGATGGGAATGGGGACAGGAAAAGGGACAGAAATGAGAATGGGAACAGGTATAGGGATGAGAATGGGGGTGGGGATGGAGATAGAGATGGAGATGGGGGTAGGAATTGGGACAGGAAAAGGAATGAAGATAGGCATAGGATGGTGAGTAGGTGGTGAGTATCCACCCCAGGCCAGGGGCAGGGGCTGAGGAGGCAAAAAGCAGCTCGCAGGAGCTGGAAGAGGCAGGCAGTCACCCTCAACCATGGCATGGACGTGGCCATATCAGCACTTCCCATCCCTGGTGTCGGGGAAGAGCTCATGGCGAGGGAAGGGGTCTGMGCGTTCAATGCACACACAGAGGATGCAGTGACCCACCCCTCAGAGAGGCTTGGAAGTGTAAAGAAGCTGGGGGCCAATTAACCTCACTGGCTAATTAGGACAGGAAGCCACAGGCTTAAACTGCAGCAGGGGAGAAGGAAGTTACGGGAAGGCTGATTTATAACTATGGGGACTTGGGAGAGTTAATGGCTCCGTTCTGGGTTAATGATACACCGGGAGGTCCAGGACTCTTTCCGTGCCAGCAAGCCATGGATCATGSGGATGAGAGCGGATGGTGGGGACCCAGCTGCTCCCTTGTGCATCTCCAGGACACCCACAGCTGTTCTGGGGGCCAGGTTTTGGGAGGGTGGCCCGGAGCAGGACTGGGCACTCCCTCTCCTGCCTGGCATCCCCCCAACACAGCTTGAGGGAGCACCYGCAGCCCCCCCAGCACCAGGCAGGTAGCGGAGGGGGGCTGAGAGCAGCCTCCGGCTGTGGCTGCCCCAGTTTAATTCGCTGCCAAATGTGTGTCACCACCCCCAGAACTGAAACCGGAGGCTGCTCTGGAGCCCAGTGGCCCTGGAGTGCCTGGGGGGGCCGGGTGACCTGCCTCCACCACAGCCCGCTGTGTCGAGGCGCTGGCACAAGGGACAAGGTGCCCCAAAGCATCACCCAGCTCACCAGCTGCCAGGAGAGAAAGTGAGACTGGAAATTCAGGACAGCCTTTGTGTTTGGACCAGATCACGAGAGACTGAGGCTCCGAGGGGAAAATAAAACCTCTCCTTAGAAATTCTTTTATCCCAGGGAGCTCCCGCGTATCGTGTTTCGGGCCATTTATTTGTGCTGCTGACTGGGGCCATTGCTGCTGCCCTCCCGCACACAGTGTGGCCGGTGATGAGAAACCGGTGACAAACTCCTCATTTKTCAGAGGAGGACAGAGGAGATGTGTGAGGGTGAAGGACGGCGCCAGCTTATTTTCATGGAGCCATCCCTGGGCAGAGAAGTGGCAGCAGGGGACAGATCACAGTGGGGCTGCCCCCTTCCCAAGCCCCAGCAGTGCCTGGGTGACAAGGTGACCTGTCTGTCTGGAAACCCTGCCCTGCAAACGTTCCCCTCTTCCTGTGGGGTAACTGAGGGAACGGAGGGGCACCGGAACAGGGCAGGGGGCTGTGCTAAGGGGAGGAATTCTTCCAGCAGCAATGTCTGCTTTTGGGTGGCTACTGCTCTCCATTCCTAGTGCCGGGATGCCTTGGCTCCCCCTGCCCTGCTCCTATCCTCCTGGCTCAGAGGCACTAAGATCAGGGCACCTTCCTCTCCAGCACCCGTTCTCGTGCTTTTGCAGCATCCTCAACACCTCGTTACCCTGTCTGGGAGCAGGGTAGTAGAAGGAGAGGCTGCAAACCTGTGATGGGACCTCTGAAGCCAAGGGATAAGGTCCGGCTGGGACTGGGGGGCATGGGGCCAAGCTCTATGGTGCTTGCAGGGGGTTGTACCCATATGTGGGCAAAGAGACCCTGGCAGGGGCCGCCAGCTTGGCAGAAACAGAGCAGGGGAACTGAGACACGTGCCCGGCATTTGGGGGACTCCAAGGTGTCCACCTCAGGCAGGAGGGAGCAGAGCAGAGCTATGGGGCTCAGCTGCACAGCACCTGCTACTCACTGCCTTGGGAGTGCAGGGGGGAAGGTGCTGGGCAGGGATCACCCGGKGCAGGGGAGAATGGTCCCAGGACAGGGAGATCCTGGAAATCCCGGCAGATCCTGGAGCACATCTGTGTCCAGATGCCAGGGCACAGGTACTGAGCTGGGATCACACAGCAGCCAACAGGTCCCAGAGCCGCGGGATGCTGTGCAACCAGAGCGGCCAGGGGTCACCTGCCTGCCCTGGGCTGAGGGACGGGGGTCACCAGCGGGGGTACCCGCGTTGGGGGGGCAGAATGAGCAAGGGGGRGCCAGGGACGGCGCCCCGCTCCTAGCATTTGGAGATGCCGTGTGCGGGAGACGGTTTCTCAGCGGAACCGGAGCTCTCACAAAGCCGCCGACTCGCCGGGGCTCGGCTCCCCGCAGACCCCGCCGCCCCGGGCCGCCCCCCGCCGCGGCAGACAAAGGAGGGACGGCACTTATTTATCCGCCTCCTTCCCGGGACCGGCGGGAGAGCGGCGGGCTGCGGAGGTGCGGCGAGCGACCGGCGGGCTGGCACGGCACGGCGGGGCAGCGCCTGCACCCGCAACAAAGGGCCGGAGCCGGAGGTGAGCGGCGGGGG
>NW_026623465.1:244480-246976 GCF_030028575.1 Malurus melanocephalus | reverse complement strand
GCCCTCCTCAGCGCCCGGCCCCGCCGGGACCCCCGCGGAGGTAAGAGCGGCGGCGGAGCGGGTGCCCGGCGCGGGGGGCGCCCCGGGAAAACTTTCCGCCGTTCGGAACTCGCGCGTGTGGGTCCCCCCCGCCGCAAGTTGCCGGTGAAGCGGGCAGGTAGGGCCGGGGCTGGTGCCGGCGGCGCTGTGCCGGGACCCCAGCCCCGAGCTGGCGGCGGCACCGGGTGCTTTGGAGACCCCCGCTCCCCGCCTCGCAGCGGGGTAGTACCGAGATGGGGGGACCCTGCCGGTCCCCCCTGCTGTCGGGAGCCGCGGCTGGGCAGGCGCGCCCGGTCCCGCTCGGGGCGGGGGTACTGTCGCAGGGGACGGGAGCTGGCAGGGAGCTCCCGGGGCATGAGGGTGTCGGCAGGGCTCGGCGGCGAGCGGGTGCCCGGGGAGGGGGTGCCGGAGGGGCACACACGCACCGGCGAACGCCTGGCGCCCTCGAGCAGGCTGCCGGAGCCCGCCCCGGTGGGACGCCGAGCCCCGGTGGGACCCCCGCAGAACCCCGCGCCGTGGCGGGCTGGGGGTGCGCGGAAAACGCCCGGGMGGGGGGCGCAGGGGACAGCCGGCGCTCCCTGGGGACAGGCCAGGCGTGCCAGAGCGCAAAGTTGTGCAAAGTTATTTCCCGGGTGCGCGGGGCCGCGGTGGACATTTAGCGTTATTCTATTACGTTATGTTATTTTTTCCCCTATTTTTCCCCTCTTCCCACTGATGGCATCGCACGCTGTGGCCGGAGGTGGGCCAGGCTCCCCTCCCACTGCCTATCCTGCCTCTATCGCTTTTCCCTCCCAAAATGTTTCCTGCTCTCTCCCGAGGCCGCGGGGAGCAGGCATGCGGGCAGCCCTACCCCTGAGTCCCCCCGGGGTACTCCCGGGGCATCCCTGCAGCCCTTTTTGGGGGTCCGATCCCCTAAAGGAGCCCCTGTTCCAGACGAGAAAACCTTTCCTTAATTGCTTGGGCTCGGCGGCGCTGGGTTGACCAGCCCGGGGAAGGGGGGATAAAGCCGAGCGGGATTTTCATCTTCCTGCGGCAGCACGAGCAATGGCCAAACTTTAATTGCTAAAAAACCCCTCCAAGCCTAGACAGCCTGGGGGCTGGAGGGCAGGAATGTGGCCGCGCTCCCTTGGAGTTCTCAGTTTCCCCGGAGTGCAGATGACCCTGGAAATGGAGATTTCCTGGCCAAGGTGCACTCCAGTGGCCCGTTTCCCTTTTTGCTTCATTGGAATTTGCCTTTCCCAGCCGGGTCTGGGTGCCCCCCACTCACCGCCGGCCCTTTCCCCTCTCCTCGCCCTGCGCTCGCTGCGCTCCCCTCCTCTCCCTCTTTTCCTTTGTTTGCCATCTCGCTCCCTGTCTCTGACGCGTACGCCGCTCCATCCAAATGCAATAGTGGGATTTGCCAGAATTATTTCCTAAAGCTGCCGGGGAGAGGGGGGAGGTTTGGATGGAGGGGGGTTATTTAACTGCAACCAACTGGAGTTTTGGCTGGTGGAGGAATTGGGGGTGCAGGCTGTCCCGGCCTGGCGCTGGTGGGAAGGGCAGAGCCTGGGAATGGGTKGGAGAAGGGGAAGGCAGCCTGAAAAGGGACCGAATACCAGTACAATGGAGCAGAGCTGGGTGTGCTCAGGGGCAGAGGAGCAAATTGAAACATTTACTGACCCCAAAGGCAAGGAGTAAAATACACAGCCCCGGGGAACGGCAGTGCCGCCACACCCGGGGTCTTGCCCTGCTGCTGGTGACAGTGCTGCTGCCCTTGTGCTGCTCAGGGATGGGCTGGCAGCGTGGGTGCTCTGCACTGCAGGAGATGCCAGCCAGACCACCCGGCTGGGGTGCGCGATTGCCCCCCTTGCAGCTCAGCATCCCTCTCCGGGGTGCCCCAAAGGGTTCCCGGCCATCCATCCGGTGTCTCTGGGTGTGCCTGTCCCCTGTGGGGCTGTGTGGTGGCAGCTGGCAGAGTCCCCAAGGGCATGGCTTCATGGGGGTGTCATGGTGGGGACCCCTGTTCGCACAGAACTGCCCCCCTTTGGCTGGGCTGGCCCGACACTCCCCACCTGCCCGAGCCCACCCGGATCCCATGGCATAGTGCATCGCACCAGCCACGCAGCTCCCTGGGGACACCAGGGGCTTCCCGCTGCAGGCCTCCTCCCAAATCCTGCCCGAAGCGCTCTGCAGACCCCCAGGAGGGTGCTGTGTCGGGAGMGGGGCCTGACCCAGGGTACAGTGCTCCAGGAAGGGCGGTGGGTGTGCGGGGGGCACTGCGCACCGTGCCGGGGTGCGTGTGTGGCTTGCTGGAGGCAGCTTGGCGGACTCCGCTCAGTGCCGGAGCCCCAGGGAGTCCAGCTGCCTGGCACACAGGCAGGGCTTCTTTTTTTTTTTTTCTCCCTCTTCTTTTTCTTCCTCTTTTATTTATGAAAAAAAAAATCCCCTTTTTTTTTTTTTTTTTTTTTTTTTTTTTTT
>NW_026623465.1:223960-244337 GCF_030028575.1 Malurus melanocephalus | reverse complement strand
TTTTTTGTACGTTCTTGGAATAATGAAGTCCAGATTTCCTTCATGTTGGAAAGATTTGATCCCAGCTCTGCTTGCTGTGGCTTTGCTGGAGGCTGGGAGGAGAGGTGGGGAGGCAAGGGCTGGGAGTGGGACCCCTCTGGGTGCCRGGGCAGGGGGAGCCAACCCAGCAAGGGACTGGGGATGCTGCAGCTGAGGGGGGTGTGAGCAGGGATGGAGGGATGCTCCTCACCTGGCCAAGACTCGCTGGTCGGGGTGGAGGAAGGTGCTGCAGCAGCTCTCGCTGTAATTGCCTCGCCCTGCGTGCTTGGCTGGGCACTCAGGGAGGTGAGGCTGTGCCCCCCTGATTCGTGTCCCCTGCCCCACAGCCTGCAGAGCCGAGTTCATCCTCCCAGGGCTGGCTTCCAGTCCTCCCCAGAGGATGCTGCGTGCCAGCGGGTGATGGAGAGCGGGACRTGGGGCTCGCACCCCTCGGGGGGCAGTGGGTGCAGCGAACTGACATCCCTGTCCCGTGTGCCCTCCTTGGCAGGCTCGGCTCCCCAGACTCCCCCCGATCTCGGCGCCCAGGCGTGCCCACCATGCCCGTGGTCGGTGTCCTCCTCTGGGCCACCCTGCTGACTCTGGGCTGGCGGGCTGCCCACCCCAAGGACCACGGCTTYGCCACCCCGAGGGTCCAGCTCTCCTTCAAAGGTAAGGGTCTGCTTGTGGGAGCGGGAGGCAGGGTGGGACCCCAAGATGGAGGGAACCACGGGCACCCCAATGCAGGCTCCTCCTCCTCCTCCTTCTCCTCCTCCCCCTCTCTCGGGGGGCATCAGCAATCGGCACCCTCAGAGATCTCCATGGGGATCCATATTCAGGTGTGGCTGAGCTCCCAGTCTGCACCAGCGCACACAATCTGGGGGGGCTGCTAGCCTGCCTAGTCCCCCCAGTATCCCTCCTGCTGCGGGTGGGTGGCTCCCTCCATCTGGCAGAGCTGGGTGCTGGGGTGCGGGAAGCCCCCCGGCAGCACCCTGATTCCAGACAGCAGCTTGACGCCGCCCCGACCCCCCCAGCTGGTATTAACGCCTGGGAGCTGGCAGGGAGCCGCGAGAGGCAGGAGGGGAGGGTGCTGGGTGGGGGGAAGGGGCTTAACCCTTTCATACCRGGGCTGCTTAGCCCACCCAGCCGCTCTAGGAGCTGTGGGGGGACCCCTGGGTCGGCTTTGGGGTGCACATTGGTGGAGGGGTTTGTCCTGAGCTACTGTTTCRAGGTTGCTGAGCAGGGCAGGCTGGGGCCGATGAGGCAGGTCCGAGGGTTACAAACCTTGAGCAGAACAGAAATTGTCGCTGCTGGGGGCTTGCCTGCTTGGATGTGTGTCAGGAGGTGACAGACACGAGGAGTCTCGTGTCTGTGTCCCCTTGGGGTCTGTGGGAGAGCTGGGCCCGTGCTGCCAGTGCCCCTCGTGTGCTGTCCCACCGTGCCTTTGCCCTCTGGTCACCTGCTGAAGCTGCGAGCCCGAGGATGTGGTGGCAGAACGGATGGTGAGCACGGCAGAGCCGGACGGGAGGGGCTGGGGGCCGACAGCAAACACGGTGAAACAGCACCAGCCACGGGTGTTACAGGCTGGTCTTGACAGAAAAAATGGCTGGWATGAAGAGTCTGGGGACAAGTCCAGGCTGGAAAGCAGTGAGCGAGTTCCTCCCCAGAGGCAGACGCCACTCTCCTCTCCAAACAGCGTTTTTKGAGGGTTTGGGGGCTGCTGGGGCATTTCAGCTGCTGTAGAGATGGTTCCCACCCCGGCTCAGAACATTTCTTCCTCATGGCTGTAGGGAGGGGAGGCTCCGGTGAAGTCCCAGCGGACCTGGTGCCCACCGCACGCTGTGCTCCGGGAGTGAGATTAATTCTGGATAGGCATGGTTAAGCTTGCAGTGCCACAGGTTATGGGCTGGTTTGGGGTTGGTTTTTTTGGCCCCAGCTGGTTGGAGCAATGGTTCCTGGCTGTGCTTGTGTCAGAATCCCCAGTCCTTCCTCCTGCCTGAGGTGGTGTGGCCGGGCTCCCCTGCCCTCGCTGCCCAGAGAGGATCTGCAGAGGAAAAGGGGCTGGTTTGCACTGGCACATGGAGAAGAAATGCCAGTGGTGTGCTGGATCCAAGCTCATCGGGATTGGGAAGGGGTGCCCCTTGTGTCTTTCCTGCCTGTGCTCTGACAAGGGTGGCAGTGGTGGAGAATGTTCCCAGAGTCTTCCTCGAGGACCATCTGGGGGCCACACACCAAAGTGCTGGTGAGCAGCTTCCTGAGTTGATCATCTCCCCACAGCCTCCCTGAAGCCGTAGGGCCATGAGATATGGGGTGACAGTGACACTTTGTGGATAGCCCACCCCTTCTCTTGCCTGGGGAGGCAGAGCTGATACCCAAATGCCCAGTCCCAAATCCCCCAGTGCAGCTGCAGGCAGTGGGGTTGGGTGTGATGGGTCTGGGCTGGGGGACACTGGTGTGGTGAGCTGGGCTGGRCCCTGCTGTCAGGGATGGCTGTGGTGCCACAGGGGACCAATGGCTGTCACAGCTGCTGGGTTTGTGGTGTGGGTCTCCACCACAGCATCCCTCTGGTGAAAGCATCCTGGTGCCAGTGTGGGACCAAGGTGGCCTTGTGGCCAGGGTGCTGGGGAAGGAGCCACCATGTCCCCAAGTGTGTCCCCGGCGCCTTGCCGGGGCAGCCACGCTGTCTGGAGCCCTGCCAGCCGCGGGAGCGTCTCTGGGTTTGTTTGCCTTTGCTTGTTATCGCGCGCCAGAGGCTTGTCGCAGCTCCCCGGGGCCTGCGTCATCCTCCACGGAGCCCCGGCGTCTCCGAGYGCATTAGAAAAAATACATCTCTAAAATACTCGAGTGATAGGAAAGGGGCGGGAGCCGAGCTCCCGTGCCCTGGCCAGGGTCAGTCCTCCCCCCATCCCGTCACCCCCGTGCTGTCTTTRCGTCTGTCCTCCTCTCAAGGCTTTCCTGTCCGTGTGCCGGCCGGAGGAAGGTGACCAGCATGGAAAGAACAGTGCTGGGAGCGGCTCCGGCACAGCTCCCCTTTGCCAACAGCTCTTCCCAGATCCCAGTGCCGGCCAGAAATAGGGTGGATATTTTTAATCATCTCCGTGCTAACGATTCGCTCTCTCCCCGCGCTGCCGTACACATCCTGCGGCCCCCTCTCCTCCGGGCCGGGCCCTCGGGCACTGGAGAGGCTGCCCCGTTCCCGGGATGATGCAGGAGGTGATGATGGTGATGATGATGATGGTGATTCATCCCTCCGTGCGCTGCTCCCTGTCCAGCGTGGGAAAAGCGTGCGGGAAGGAAGGGTGGGCTCTCGCCCCCATCACGGCGGGAAGCCCTCGAGGTCAGGGCTGTCCGTGGGGCTTCCAAAGGGCAGCCACTCCCCACGGCCGTGTTGGCACCTCTCGGAAAGCTGTGGCTGGGGTCCAGCCGGGGGCAGCCCTGGCAGGGAGGGGCTGGCTGAGAGGCAGGGCAGTTCCTGCGGGTGAGAAATATTACTTTAAAAAGAATGAACCGAGCGTGGAATCTCCTCTGGGCTCCGCTGCCAGCCCCCTGCGTGGCCTCGCTCCTGCCTACCGCGTGCCTCAGTTTCCCCTCCCACCCCGCTGGCATCTCTGCCGGTGGCCAGGGGATATCGGCACGCTTGATCTGGGCCAGGGGGTGGCAGATGGCTGGAGAGGAGCCCGGACAGGGGACCATGTCCCGGGGACCGCCCAGGCGCCCTCCTAAGCTGCTGCAGCTGTGGGCACTGCTTGGCAACAGCAGGATGCGATAAACATGGGGGGGCAGAGGGGGCGCAAGCAGGGCCAAGGGCTTGGGGACAGCCAGTCCTGGGAACGTGCCGGGAACGCTGGCACTGTTGGTCCCCACCCTGGCGTGAGTGCCCCATGCTTAGAGTCTGTAAAGGTCAGGGGGATGCCGCAGTCCCCTTTCCTGTGCCCTGGGGGGCGGGGACATGGGGCTGAACCYTGTGACCCCTAAGAGGATTTCCTTGGCTGGGACAGTGGGGGGCTGCGGCAGGGCCCCTCCACCCGCTGGGACCGGCTGCTGCTGGGGCTGAGCTCCCTGGCTCCGGCTGTGAAGCTCCATAAGCTCCTTAAACCCTCCCCCCCAAAAAAACCCTGTGTGATTTCAGCCCCCCCAAGCCCATATCTAATAAGCTCGTTATCCCTTAAATTAACAATGCTCCTTCTGGAGCAGCATGGCCTTTCCCGGGGTCCTGGCATGGGCGTKCTCCCCAATCCCGTGCTGCCTGGGCACAGAGCAAAGGGCCTGGAGCAGCCGCGGTTTCCGCCCGGCACCGTGCCCTTCCCTTAGGGGCTGCGGAAGGAAACAATGTCCAAAAATTAAACAAAAAAGCCCAAAGAGCAGTGGGTTGGGACACCTCAGCTCAGCTCGTTGCTTTTGGGGTGATTAAAGTCTTTTTTTCCGAAGCCAGGCCCTTTCCTGGAGGGGATTTCACGCTGCTGGCGCACCCCCTACCCCAGAAAGAGCCTGGGCACCACCGCACAGTGATGTTCGGTGGGGAAGGTGTCTCCCCTGCCAGCGCTGCTCGCTGGGGCACATCCACCCACCAGCGCTTCGGGCAGGCTGGCCGGGGGATGAATCAGCGGTTTCCGCTGAAAAAATGTGGGTTTTCTTTTTTTTTTTTTTTTCAATTGTTTTTTGGCTTGCACCCAACCAGCCGGGCTGCGATGGCTGCGGGGAGCACCCGGCCGGGACCTCTTTGATCCCGAGGGGATTTGACCGGGCGGCTGCAGCACCTGTCCCCTGTCCCCTGCCGCGGTACCGGCACGGGGCGATGCTCCAGGGCCGCTGGAGATGRTCGGGGGTGGAAGGCAGCAAGCGCGAACAGGAGTCATTTCATCTCCCGAGCCCCTGCAAGGCAGCTTCGGTTTCCTCCCACCTGTGAATCGGTTAAATGGGAAAAGAGCTTGGCTGGGGGCCACGGAAACTCTCTTATTACATGTAATTAGCTTAATTACATCATAAATAACCCATCAAGGGGTAGCGGAGTGACGCTCAAACAAATAAGCAATTCTGCTTTCATCGGACGACCCACCCAGCTCTTTGATCAGCACCAATAACAACAAATGCTTTAACCACGAGAGGGGACACATCCAGTACCCTGTCCCTCTCCCGGCAGTGCTCCCCATCCTTCCCCTCCGACGCGTACCCAAAAAGCTGCATCTCAAATTTCAAGTAGGAGGAAAAAAAATAGTAGGGAACCTAATCAAAATTTGGGGCACGCTTCTAAATTTGTGGGATAAAACGCTGCAGGATGGAGATGGGATTTATCCCTGCTGTGCCAGGCTCCCTTGGGATCAGTGCTGGGCTTCTCCATCGGCATTTAAAGTGAATTCATTCTCCCCCATGCAAAGAAAGGGCTCCCGAAAGGCGCTGGCTCCGCCAGCCGGGGGGTGTAGGGGGGGCGGAGTGCGGTTATTGAATATAAACACGCCGTGTAATTTACATGCTAATTATGTTGAATGCGCTACAAGCCCATAATTAGAATCTAATTAGGTGAGAGCGCCTGTAATTGGTTTTGGGGAATGCAGTGATGGTGCACCTGGGGAGGTGACCCGCTCGGGTCGTARTGGCGTTAACTCTTCGTGCAGGTGCCCTGGTGATGTTTGGGAGGGTCGGGAGGATTTGGGGGGCTGCGGTGGGGTGAGGAGCCCCTAAACATGTTCAGCTTGACGGGAACCCCCCAAATCACCCTTCTGCCTTGGAGATCAGCACTGGTCTCTGTACCAGTGGGTGATGGAGAGGGACCACTCACCCCTGCCCGACGGGGGCCGGTGGTGACAGCCAGCGAGGGTGGACAGCTGCCGGAGCTGGGAATGCAGCCCGACACTGGCGTTGCAGGGGGAATTAGGCTTTGCAGAGCATGCCGCGGGCAGAGCAGAGCMGAGCAGAGCATCGCGCCTTGCTGCCAGCCCTTGGGCTCCTGGCCGCCGGCGGCACTCGAGGGCGCACGGTAATTACAGCTCAGCGCCCAAGGGCACAGAGCGACTGCGGGCGGGCGAGTCCCGGGGGCTCGGTGGGGGCTCCGAGGAATGTTGTGAGAGGACTGTCCCCGGGGAGGCCACCCTGGCTGTGATGTCGAGCGGCTCCTGGCTCCGGTGCTCGGCAATTAAAATGGGATTAGGCTGCGGGCCAGCCGGGGAGGCTCTGCCGGTGCCGGGATTGGCAGTGGGGGTGCGGGAGGGAGGATGCTCGTTGGGGCGCATCGGCTAACGAGCCGGCTTCCCCTGCCCCACTCCATCCCCAGGGACGTCCCGATGGCTGCTGGGGGCGGGTTTGGGGCACAGTTTCAGTGGGGGATTATGCAGTGGGATGGAAGTTTGGGAGGTCAGAGGTTGTGGCAGGGTCTTGCCCGCCCCTCCATCCTCTTTGGAGAGGGCGTTACGGGGCAGTGGCTCTGTCACCGCCCTGCTTTGGGAGTGCCCCCTGTGATCGCTGGGCCGTGGGGGGCTGAATGGAGCCCCCGGTGGGGGGCCAAGGCCCTTTGTGCTACTGGGCCTGTCCCCTGCCAAGTGCTGGAGACGCCCATCCTAATGGATGTGTGATATTTGGGGCTGTCACTGACAGGCGCCCTCCACCACCAGTGTCCAGCGCTGTCCGGCTCAGCCCCAGGGTCCCAGCCAGGAGGGTGACTGCAGGAACGAGTGACCTGGGGATGCTGGGGGGGTCCTGGCATCCCAACGCTGGGCAGGGATGGCCCATGGATAGCCCCTGGCATGGGGTCACCTGTCCAGTTGAACCCCCTCCCTGTCTCTGCCTGCTCCCCTGTTTCTGTCCTGAGTGGGAAGCCTGGGCGGGGGTTTCTGTCATGGGCAGCTGGGGACGAGCTCTTCTGCTCTGCCTGTGTCACCCACTGCCAGAGCCCAGAGCCACCCTGCCCTTTCCTGGTTCCCACCAACACCAGCATCCCGCTGAGGGAAGCACCAGCACACACACAGGGTATGGGYCAGCTTCAGGACATGGGACACGCAGGGACCTGTGCCATGGCACAGGCAGGGACCGCTAYGGGACAGGCCAGGGACACCATGGGTGGCATGAGCCACCACCAGCAACAGGGAGCATCTGGAGCCCAGATGGGCCAGGCAGGAGGAGGAGCCTGCCGTGGGTGGGTGTGTGAGCGGCTCCCTGGCCCCCCATCCTTGGCACTGTTCCCCTGCACCTCTGCCGTGGTCCCCCCTGCCTGAAGCCCCAACTCCAGCCCCTCCACACGCCCCTGTGCTTGTCCTGTCCGTCCAGCCCTGGCAGTAGGACAGACCCCAGGCTGCGGGAGGATCATGTCACATCCCATGAGGCCATTTCCCGCACGGTTCCCATAYTGTGTGTGCTGTCCCCACTGGCACTGCTGAGTGACCCTGCACCTCTGMGGGTGCCCCACTGTGGGACTGGGGAGCACTGCTGCCAGCCCTGGGACAGAGGGCATGCCCTGGGTGGCCAGGGACCCTGGGGACACCTGTGGGATGTTGCAGTCCTTCGTGTGGTGGGAGGTGGGAGGTCAGGGAGACCTGCAGGCCCTTGGCCTCCCACTGGGAATGGCAGCTGGCTGCTGAGCCCTGCCCACCGTGATGACACTGACCCACAGGACCCTACTCCACTCCTCCCCAGGAAGGGGCGCCCCAGGGCTGCTCAGGGCACCCCTCTGCATCAGGGACAAACTCCACAGGGTGAGGCTGCTCATTGGATCACTGTTATTATGGGTGTGGCATCTGATGGCTGTTGGTGGCATCCAAAGAGGATGACAACTCCAAAGAATATGGCATCTGGGGCAGATGGCATCCCATGAGGGTGACATCCAATGGCTGAGGGTGGCATCTGATGGCTGTTCGTGGCATCCAAAGAGGGTGACACCTCTTAAAAGAGTGGAATCTCCAAAGGGGTTTGGTTTCAGAGGCAGATGGTATCAYGTGGGGGTGGCATCCAATGGCTGTTGGTGGCATCCTGAGAGAGCRGCACCTCCAAAAGGAAGCATATGGGGAAGATGACGTCCCATGGGGATGGCATCTGATGGCTTGGAGTGGCATCCAGGGCAGATGTCATCCCATGGAGGTGGCATCTGATACTTGAGGGTGGTATCTAAAGGGAGTGGCTCCTCCAAAGAGTGGCATCTCCAAAGGGTGGCCTCCAGGGCCTGTGTCCTGTCAGGGCAGGGTGCTCTGTCTTGCTCATGCCCTGGTCCCTGCCACGTGGTTCTTGGCACCGGCCCACATCATCTGCAGCACTTCTGCCTTCCATCTGGCTGCCTCATTGCACTTGTGAATATTCATGACCCTCATTATCCTCTTTCACTCCTTGCTCCCACACTTAGGCTAAAAATAACTTTCCAAGGGGGGATGGGGTAYGCGGGGCGGGGGAGAGGCTCATCCTCTCCCCTGGCTCTGGTTCCTTGGGGTCCCAGCTTCCCCATCCTAGGAGCCAGAGGCTTGGGTCACGGTGCAGGACAGGGATGGTGCTGGAGATTTTGGGAGCTGTGGTCTGTGGGCTGGGGTGGCAGAGAGCCCCTGCCTCCTGCCCCATCTCAGTGACAGCCTCCACTCCCTGCTGTGGGGTGCTGGGTCTCCTGAGCCCAGGTCCTGATAATTTCTCTCCTGACCACTCTTGGTTGTCCCAGCTGGCCGTGAGCATCTCTGTCATTGTCCCATGTCCTGCATCATGGTGCTCATGGAGTGGAAAGTGGGCACTGAGGGACTGGGAGGTGGGCAGTTCTTCTCATGGCACATCCTCCAGCTGGGCCCAGGCTTGGACTCAGRGGTGACCCTGGGGAAGATGGGGGTCCCTGGGTGCTGACACCTTCCCCTTTCCCCCCGTAGAGCTGAAGGCGACGGGCACAGCACACTTCTTCAACTTCCTCCTCAACTCCAGTGACTACCGCATCCTGCTGAAGGACGAGGACCACGACCGCATGTATGTGGGCAGCAAGGACTACGTCCTGTCGCTGGACCTCCACGACATCAACCGCGAGCCCCTCATCGTAAGCTGCCGGCAGGGCAGGGAGACTGGGTGTAAGGGGGTAATTGGGCACTTYGGGGGCTTTTTGGATGCCAGGGCAAGAGCTCAATGGGCATAACTGCTGATGGTGGGGAAGTGGTGGGGTCAGGTGGGAGCCCTGGTCTCCCTTGGGTTGGTGTCTCCACAGATCCATTGGCCTGCGTCCCAGCAGAGRATCGAGGAGTGCATCCTGTCAGGCAAGAACAGCAACGTGAGTAGCCACCATGAACCCTCTTCTGGTAGTGGGGCTGGTGGGTGGCACCGGAGGGGGATTCATGTCCTTGTGTCCTACCCTGAAAGGCCATCCCCCAGGTGCTGTACGGTGTGGCAGCACCTACAGCMGTATCAGGATGGGGTGGCACCACACAGTGTCCTGCCCCCACTCTGCTCCAGCTGGGCAGGTCCTGGAGAGCTTCCTGGGCAAGCAGGAGGCTGAACTCCCTGTGCTGTTTCCTCCTACCAACCAGGGCCTGACACTGCAGCTTGCAGCTTGGCCCATGCCARCCCTTGACCCACGCTGTCCCATGCCACATGCCATCCGATGACCCATTCCATGCCATGTCCACACCGGCCATGGCCCCACCACAATCTGTAGCCCCCGTGCTCGGGTTGATGGCTTCTCCTCTGCTCCCCAGGGGGAGTGCGGCAACTTCATCCGCCTGATCCAGCCCTGGAACCGGACGCACCTGTACGTGTGTGGCACTGGTGCCTACAACCCCATCTGCGCCTTCGTCAACCGCGGCCGCAAAGCCCAGGTGAGGGGCGGGAGGGACCCACGTGCTCACTTGGTGCCTGGCCCGTGGGTGCTTGGCTCGGCTCTGCTGGCTGCTGGGGGCCTGAGGGTTGGGGGCAGGGGCAGGCTGGGCTGGGGGTGACTGTGGCTAACGGTGTTGTGCTGCTGAGTGGGGCTGAGCCATCTCCACAGACCGAGGACTTCTCTTCACGCTGGAATTCAGCCGTACTCTGATGGCAGCTTCCACACGCYGTGCCCTCCCACCCTGCTGGCTGCAGCCACTGCTGGATCTCCACTGGGACGAGGGATGTGTCAGCCCAGCTTCCCACTYGCTGCCAGACTGCTCAGCCCCTCACCGCAGATTCCAAGGATGCCTGGCACCCTGCCAACACCACTGCTGCACAGGGAGAACCTTGCAGGGATTGTGCCAGTGCGTGTGGCCGTGGCAGGAACATCCCTGGATGCATATCACCCAGCACYGAGGACCTCAATGTGCAGTGACAGGGTGGCATCAAAGCTGCGTGCCACCAGGCAGGATGTGTGGCAGACAGAGGAGCACTTTCAGCACAGCCTCTGTAAGAAGCAGCATGAATATCCCAGAGGTCTCAAGCCTTGTGAGGTGTCCGTCCCCCTGCGCTGGGGTGGCAAGTGCAGGGCTGTGTCTTCTCCTGAGGCTGGGGAGGGAGTCAGCCCAAGCCRAGAGAGGATCACGGCGCTGGATATGAAGGACGGGTGTCTGCCTCAGAGACCCCAAGGGGATGCTGCTCAGGCCATTCCAAACTGGGATTGGACTGGGACTGGACTGGGGACTGGCAGCATTTGAGGAGCATCAAGGGCTCTAGTGCAGTTGAGGACAGCACTGATTGTCCAGCAGGGCCAGTGGCAGTGTGGCGGTGTTCCAGTGATCCCGTGGTGCTGATAGCTTTGGTGCTGAGGCATTGCCCCTCAGCACAGGAGGAACAAGGTGTCAGGTACCACTTTTGAGCCCCCAGGTTGTGGGCAGCCGTCTCTCCACTCTCTCCTACCCCGTGCTAGGGCACCCTGGTTCTATGGGAGAGAGCAGGATCCATCCTGGAGAAGCTCCTGCTGAAGGCCAGCCCAGCCTGGAGAATCAAGGAGCCCAGGGGACAGCAGTGCTGCTGCTCAATGAGCACCCATCAGCCAGCTCCTGGGTTTCCCTGCTCACCCCTGCCCTGGGGGATCCTTTCCCTGCCCGTGCTAACTCTCTGCCCTGCTCCTTTTCCCCAGGGGTTTCCGCCGAGCCAGCCGGGAGGCCGGGAAAGCAGATCCACCGACAGCCCCCTCAGCCCGCGACCAGCACACAGCAAGGTGGGAACCGGTCTGGGAGCCCGCCGCAGCYGTGCCCACCTCTCCCCAGGGGCACACCAGAGCCGCGGGCTCCTTCCTCCCRCTGGCATGCATCCGAGCCCCGGGCCAGGCGCCCCATGCCGTGGGCGTCCCCACCACCCCCTCCCCTCTCAGCGCAGCATCTCCCGGCCACCGGCCTGGCGTCGGCTTTCCTTCTCTCACTAACTCCGTCCTCCTGCTCCGGGTAGGATCCCCCCGTGGGGGACACTGTCAGGGACGCTGGCTCTCCACCCACTGCTGACTTTGCCTGACTCCAGGCTTGCTGTGTCCCTTGGAACGGGGACCACATGTCAGCAGAGCCACAGGGCTTGGGGGAGGATGGCAAGGTGATGTGCAGAAGGTTTTTGGGTAGGGTCTACAGAAACATTACTGAGCAGCTGCCCCAGGAGGGACTTGTGTCATCTTGGCAGGCAAGTGCCGTCAGGGAGGTGACAGCACCCCCGGCTTCTGGGAACACCCCAGTGTGCAGCCCACCCTGACAGTGTCGCCCCCGAGTCTCTCCCCTCCGGACTAACACGGGTCAGTGCATGGGCTGGGGAGCACGGGGGACACGGCACCCCAGTGCAGCCTGGGACTCCCCCAACCCCTCTGGGGGCTGGGGACAAAGGGGGATGCTTGGCCATGAGCACCTCCCTGACTGCAGGCAGCTCCTGCTGCCGGTTCACCAGTGCCAGCTGGGAAAACACCACTGCCATATTAGCCCCGCTGGGTCACCCCAGTTCCTCTCTCCCTGCTGGGGAGAGAGGTGTGTCCCAGCAGGAGCTCCCTGGGGGCCACCAGCAGCTCCAGTGCCTTTCAGGGTGTGTTAGCTGAGCAGCAGTGCCAGCACCACCATGGCTCCTGTGTTGCTTCTCCAGGAGTGAGATGGTGCAGCCTGGGCTATRCTGGAGAGAGAGAGGCTGACGCTGTGAGGGGTTTGTCCACCTTGGGAGTGGGGCCAGCATTGGGCAGGGATGTTTGTGATGGTGATGGTGGCACAGACTGCGTGGTGCATGACAGGGATGGTGAAACATGSCTGTGCCCATCTGCGGGCCTGGGTGCCAGGAGGAGCTGATGTGAGCAAACCCTCCAGTGAGAAATGCCCACAGTGAGATCCCAGCCCCTCACCCCYTCCTGCTCTTCCAGAGCTGGGGCTCTGCCAGGACCCTGCTGGCCTCTCAGTGGAGGTTGGCTGTCACCATGTCCATCACCCATGTGCCAAAGCCAGGGCGCATCAGGGTATAGCCAGTGGGTATCGATTTGGTTGCTCCACATCACCCCATGCCCAGGCTCCCCATAGATGCTCCTGTGCCGCTGTATTGTCTCAGCTGAAGGTAGTGCCAGGGTGAGGGGTGACCTGGCTGGGCCAGCCTGGCCCTGTGTGCCCCCAGCTGACACTGGCAGAGGATTATGAGTGTGTCTTCAGAGGCAGTGTCCTGCTCCTCGCTGGGAATGTGTGATGGTGCTGGGTATGGCTGCAGAGAAAGCAGAAGCGACGGTGGGGAGACATCCCACTGAGCAGACACAGCATCTCACCCTGTGAAGAAGAGCACTGGAAAATGGCCTCTGGCAAGAGAAGTACGGTGGGTTCAGCAACCGAGCTGTGCCAAGCTGTGCYRAGCYGTGCTGCAGGCCAAACCCTGCCTGCTGAAGCTGCTGGAGCTGTGTGACCTGGAGCTGGGCAAGCAGCACATCCAGCTGGAGTGAAGAGGCGTCAGAGGGGGATGCTTTCCGAGACCTGGGGGATGGATGCTCCACTTCAGCCTGGTGGCTCAGCCAAGTCTCAAGTGGTGGAGGGCATGGACAAGCACCCAGCATTTTTGGAAGAGCCACTCACAGGAGCTTCAGCTTCTTGGGAGACCTGCAGACCTCTTTCTTGTGCGGTCCATCTGCGCCTGCCCTCGCCATCCCGGAGGAGGCTGCCTCTCCTGCTGGGCTTTGGGAGCTGTCACAGGATGGGAGGGGTGCAACTCTAACCAGCTGCTGTATTTTCTTCCTTCTCCAGGATTATATCTTCTACCTGGAGCCAGACAAGCTGGAGTCAGGCAAGGGGAAGTGCTCCTACGACCCCAAAGTAGACACCGTCTCTGCATTAATAAGTGAGTCCTGTGGCTCCCTGGGGCCAGTGCTGCCTGCGCTGAGCAGAGGGTGCAGGCAAGATGGAACAACTGCTCCCACCAGCAGCAGGGTTCCTGCTCTGCCACCCCTGCCTGCTCCAGCTGGCCAAGCACCTGGCCCAG
Organism: Malurus melanocephalus; assembly: GCF_030028575.1. Classification (NCBI taxonomy): domain Eukaryota; kingdom Metazoa; phylum Chordata; class Aves; order Passeriformes; family Maluridae; genus Malurus; species Malurus melanocephalus. The sequence goes on along the minus strand of NW_026623465.1, from coordinate 230,999 downwards.
CAGAGGTGGGAATCATGGTTGCAGACCAGTGCCAACCTCCAGAACTCTCTGGGATGGTCACAGGCAGTGGCTCTTGGTTGCCTGGTGGCTACTGGCCAGGTCTGGGGCTGGACAAAGCCTGGGGCAGTTGAAGAAGGTGGGTGGATGGGATGAGGTGGGAGTTCCTGGCTGACCTCTGCCCTCTGCAGATGAAGAGCTCTACGCTGGTGTCTACATCGACTTCATGGGCACGGACGCAGCCATCTTCCGCACCATGGGCAAGCAGACGGCYATGAGGACTGACCAGTACAATTCCCGCTGGCTCAACGGTGAGTTCAGGTGTCACTGGCCCAGCTGCCCTGGCCACCCCATGGCTCCAGCCCTAGAGATGAGACTAATCATGTGATACTGCATCCTTCTGCCCAGACAGAGACATCAGTCAGTGTGGGCAGGTGGATGGATGGATGGATGGATGGATGGATGGATGGATGGATGGATGGATGGATGGATGGATGGATGGATGGATGGATGGATGGATGGATAGAAGATGGAAGATGGATGGATGGATGATGATGGGTGGATGGATGGATGGACAGAAGATGGATGGGTGGATGATAGATTGATGGATGGATGGAGTGATGGATGGATGGATGGATGGATGGACAGACAGAAGATGGATGGGTGGATGGTGATGGATGGATGGATGACATGAACTGATGGATGGATGGATAGAAGGAAGGAAGTGCAGGCACAAGAGCAGGGATAGCTGTGTGGGGCAGTGACAGACATGCCTGGAGCTCTGCTGTGTGGTGGGAGCAGACAGCTGTCGGGAGATGGGGCTGGCCCTGCCGGTGTTGGTGCATGGGTTTCCACAGTGCGGCGATGTCAACCGTGTCGCCTGCAGTTGGTGACCCCGAACGTTCATCCTGCCCCCCTCGGAGCACCCCTGCCTGCAGGGCAGCAGCTGAGTAAACAGAGCAGAGCAGATGGGATGATCCTGCTGGGCCAGGGAGCCAGCGGGGTGGTAACCCGAAGAGGGGGAGCTGTCAGCGCAGGCTGGGCACTGGCTGATGGATGGCAGGGAGAGGCTTCCTGAGAAGCTTCCATGCTGTGTGGTTCCTTCCTGGGGGGAAGCTGGTTCCCACTACCTTGCTCATGGAGCTGATGTGTATCTTCAACCTGTGGGCCTCAGGGATGCTCCCAGGGACCTCAGGGATGCTTCAAACCCCTCCTGGTGCACTAGTGATCATGAGAGATACCCAGCATCTTGGATACAGCTCTCACCTGTRACCACAGCAGTGCATTTCCAGGAGCGGGGTGATGGTGCAGCAGAGGGGGGCTTAGCATCCTGCTATGGCATGGAGCAGGGGTGCCACKGGGCTGATGGTGCCATGCTGTGCTGTGCCATTCCAGACCCAGCCTTTGTGCGTGCCCAGCTCATTCCTGACAGCAGTGAGAGGAATGACGACAAGCTCTACTTCTTCTTCCGAGAGAAGTCAGCTGATGCCCCGCTGAGTCCCGGGGTCTATTCCCGCATCGGGCGCATCTGCCTGGTAGGTGCAGCTGAGGACGGGAGGGGAGCAGGCAGGGAAGGGGGCAGGGGGCCAGGCAGGGCTGAGCACAGGGCTCTTTCTGTTGCAGAATGACGATGGGGGCCACTGCTGCCTCGTGAACAAGTGGAGCACCTTCCTGAAGGCCCGGCTCGTCTGCTCTGTGCCGGGACCCGATGGAATTGAAACGCAYTTTGATGAGCTCCGTGAGTGTGCCAGGAGAGGGATGGGAGCCTTCTCTACCCCTGCAGGCTTGGGGGGCACCCTGGGCAGAGCTGGGGACCCCCTTGCTGCCCCCTGCCTCTTGCTCATCCGTGGGTAACTGCTCTCCCTGTACCCTGGTGTCTCTGCCCACCTTCCCTATGGTGACACCTCCATCTTTCTGTCCCAAGAGGATGTCTTCATCCAGCAGACTCAGGACACCAAGAACCCTGTTATCTACGCTGTGTTCTCTGCTTCGGGGTGAGTGCTGGTCCTCCTGGCACTGTGCAGCAGAGGAGGGGGTCCCAGCTGGGTGGGTGTCCTGGCAATGCCGTGACAAAGGGTGGCAGCTGGTCCTTGCCCTCAGGTCAGTCTTCAAGGGCTCTGCTGTGTGCGTCTACTCGATGGCTGACATCCGCATGGTCTTCAACGGGCCCTTYGCCCACAAGGAGGGACCCAACTACCAGTGGATGCCCTACACAGGGAAAATGCCCTACCCCCGGCCGGGCACTGTAAGTAACCCCCGGGCACCACGGGGCAGTGACCCAGCGCCTGCCGGGCAGYCAGCACCCTCAGAACTGTGCCCAAATACCGACTCACCGAGCACCGGTGACGTTTGTGCCACAGTGCCCCGGGGGGACCTTCACCCCATCCATGAAGTCGACCAAGGACTACCCTGAYGAAGTGATCAACTTCATGCGCTCGCACCCGCTGATGTACCACGCCGTGTACCCCACGCACCGCCGGCCGCTGGTGGTCCGCACCAACGTCAACTACCGCTTCACCACCGTGGCCGTGGACCAGGTGGACGCGGCAGATGGGCGCTATGAGGTGCTTTTCCTGGGCACAGGTACCCACGCCGCGCACCGCGGGGAACGCAGCATGCTCCGGCGCGGCCCCGGAGGGCGCGGGCACCACCAGGGCTGGCCAGAGCACGGTGCCCTCCGCCACGCTAGAGCGGGGTGAGGGGTTGAGACTGTCCCTTCTGAGATCCTTGCCCCTCCTCAGGGCTCCAGACTGGTTCTTTCCCTGTCCTAGTGTCCATCCCACAGACTCTGCTGTTCCGCCTGGTTCTTCCCTTAGCCCAGTTCCCATCACTGAAGCCAGCAATCGGGCATGATCCTTCCCATCCTAAATGCTACCATTCAGCCTGGTCCTTCCCCTATCCTGGTGCCCGTCCCAGGAGCCYGATCATCCACTCTCCTCCTTTCCTGACCCTAGCACCCATCCYGTGTGCTTCCCATTGCCCATGCTAAGCCCACCATCATCCAGCCTTGTGCCTTTCCTGCCCAGTTGCCCATCCTAGGGGCACATCCAGCCCTGTCCTTCCCAGACCTCATTGCCCATTCTGGGGGCACTGACATCCGTCCCAGTGCTTTCCCTGYTCTTAATGCACAGCCCAGAGCCTCCATGATCCGTCCTGGTCCTTCTCTTGGCCATATCCCCATGCTGCCCTGAGTGGTGGCAGTCTCTAGGCACAGGTGGTGACCCGAGCTGGCACACTGCACCCTGGGCACAGCTACCTGCCACRGCAGGAGAGAGATGGGGATGGGCCTGGGGGATCCTTCCTGCCCACAGCCCCAGCAGGGACCCCCTTCCCAGGCAGGGAGGGCATGGTTGCCCAGGGCTAGCACTGAGCACCTGGGCACTCTGGTGTCTTGCAGATCGGGGCACTGTGCAGAAGGTCATCGTGCTCCCCCGGGATGACATGGAGACAGAGGAGCTCATGCTGGAGGAGATTGAGGTGTTCAAGGTAAGGGCTGGCATGTTCTCCACCCTCTGATAAGGGTTCTGGACCCTTATCAGAGCCAACCAGCCAACCAGCCCCTGGGGACACCAGCCAGCCCCTGGGGACACCAGCGAGTCCCTTGGGACACCAGCTGCCTCTTGACCAGCTCTGGCAGGACTCCAAGCATTGGTCCTTCTGCCTGCTGCCCACTCACATTTCCCCCTGCCTGCTCTGCCCGGCCCAGCTGCCTGTGGTGGGTTTGGGGTACCCGCCCCAGGCTGCAGCATCGGTCCAGGCAGTCATCCCTCTATCTTATTCACTCCTGCTGCCATCCAGGTGCCAGCCCCCATCAAGACGATGACCATCTCCTCCAAGAGGGTGAGTGAGATCACGTGGCAGGGGTCTGGGTGGGCAGATCCCATCACCAGCCCAGCTGTGGCACTGTCCAGCATCACAACAGCACCGGAACAGGAGGCATGCAGGGGTCCTGGTGCGGTGGGGATGAGGCAGCATCTCACCCTGTCCCCTTTGTCCCCAACAGCAACAGCTCTATGTGTCCTCGGCCGTAGGCGTGACCCACCTGGCCCTGCACCGCTGTGACGTGTACGGGGAAGCSTGCGCCGACTGCTGCCTGGCCCGGGATCCCTACTGTGCCTGGGACGGCAGCGCCTGCACCCGCTACTCCACCTCCTCCAAGAGGTACACGGGRAGCCAGGGAGAGGGTCGGGGAGAGACTCCCCCAGCCCCAGGCTCCCCCTCTCACCTCCCGCCTCCCCACAGGCGGAGCCGGCGACAGGATGTCCGGCATGGCAACCCCATCCGGCAGTGCCGCGGCTACAACTCCAACGGTGAGGGGGTCTGGGGCAAGGACATGTGGCAGCTGGGAGGGCACAGGGTGGGGACACAGGGATTCCCTGGGGGGTTGATGGTTTTGTGGGGGGGGTGTATGGGTTGATACATGGACGAATGTGGGGGTGGATGGGTGGATGGATGTATTAGGGAAGAAGATGAACATGGGCGAATGGATACATTGGGGATAAGCACAGATGAATGGGTCAGTTCGTGGATGGATGGATGGATGGATGGATGGATGGAGGGATGGATGGATGGAGGGATGGATGGATGAAGGGATGGATGGATGAAGGGATGGATGGATGAAGGGATGGATGGATGAAGGGATGGATAAAGGGATGGATGGATAAATACATTGAGGAGTAGGGTGAACATGGATGGATAGATGGATACAATGGGGACAGGATCTGGATGGACAGATGGATTTGTTGGGGAGGAGATGAAACAGATTTGAATGAGTGGGCAGAGGGATGGATGGATGGATAAAGGGATGGATGGATAAAGGGATGGATGGATAAAGGGATGGATGGTGTGTGGCTGGAGGCAGACAGCTCTCCCTTGGAGACAGGGTGGGCAGCACAAGTGTGCAGTGCGGTGGGGGTGACCTGGCTGCCCTTGTCCCCCTGCAGCTAACAAGAACACGGTGGAGGCTGTGCAGTACGGGGTGGAGGGCAGCACTGCCTTCCTGGAGTGCCAGCCCCGCTCGCCCCAGGCCAGCGTCAAGTGGCTGCTGCAGAAGGACAACAGCGACCGGCGGAAAGAGGTAGGGCGGGMGGCGCTCTGGGGGTGCCGGGGTGCCGGGCTCCAGCCGCTGAGCCGTGTCCCTGTCACCCCCAGCTGCGGGTGGAGGGCCGGGTGCTGCGCACGGAGCAGGGCTTGCTGCTGCGCGCCCTGCAGCTCAGCGACAGCGGCCTCTACTCCTGCACCGCCACCGAGAACAACTTCAAGCACACGGTGACCAAGGTGCAGCTCCGTGTCCTCAGCAGCCGCGCCGTCCAYGCCGTGCTGGTCCAGGCCGAGAGCCCTCCCGGCCTGCCGGGTGCCCCCACTCCCCGCTACCAGGACCTGCTGCAGCTCCTCACCCAGCCCGAAATGGGACTGCTGGACCAGTACTGCCAGGGCTACTGGCGGCACACGGCCGCCAGCCCCCCGCAGCCGCTGGCTGGCCTCAAAGCYAAGGAGCAGCAGGACCAGAAGAAGCCTCGAAATCGCCGGAATCACCAGCCAGAGACCTATGGGCATACATGAAACCATCATCAGGGACTTTGCTAGCACAGTGGTCTATTTTTCCCCCTTTTAATATTAAAAATATCTATAAATAAATATATATATATATATATATATACACATCCACGCACACACACACACGCAGACACACGCGCTTCCCCCCTCCCACAGGAGGTGGTATTTATTTATGGGTTGTACATAGTCACTGGGGTGGTGGTACCCTCACTTCCCAGCTCCGGGGAGGAGCAGGGACCCCCGGGGAGGAGCAGGGACCCCCCAAGGTGGCTGCTGCCACTGTCACCATCTTCCCCCTCTCCACGGACCCCCACGTCCTGTTGTGCAGGGACCGTGGGTCACTAGAGCCACTCTCCCCACAGCTGGGGCATGGCACCATGCTGGGGGATGGAGGGCCTGGTGTGGGAGGGATGATGCCCTGGGAGGGCAGGGAGGTGAGGCAGGAGCGGGGCCATAGTTTTGTGCCTCAGTTTCCCCATAGAGTTACTGAGGAGCAGGTGCTATCTGTGGGGAAGCTGAGGAGGAGGGGGCTGTGGGTGAGGGTACATGGCTCTSTCCCCTCTCTGGGGACTCGGTGGGGGAGAGATGGGACCTCAAGGTAGGGGCGAGGTGTTGAGGCAATAGTGGGGGTTTGGTCCCAGGGCCTTTGGGTGGAGAAGGGAARGAGAAGGGGCCATGCTGGTGTGAAACCTCGAGCAGCTGCTGGTGCTTGGTGACAGTGGCACCCGGGGGTGTTTGGGGCACCCAGCCCCTCGGGGCATCCCAGTGCGTGTGGGGGTTGTAAATAGTTGTACATGGGAAACACAGGGGTGACCAGGGCTGAGCAAGTGCCCCCCCTGCTGCAGCTGGGGGCACCCCCAAATAAACACTGCCTTTGGGACAGACGTGGGTGCTTTGCGTGTGCTCTGTCGGGGACGGGCTGGTGCCCACCAGCCATCCCTGAGCCCTGCAGGGCACAGGGCCAGGCTGAGCTGCCCTGGGGGAGCACTGGGTCACTGGTGCTGGGGACAGGACAGGGGACATGGGGAGGTGGGTACATTGGGCTGGGCTGGTGGCTGGCACCGGCACTGGGTGTTGCTGGAGGCACTGTGGGCACTCAGAGTCACTGGAAGCACTCAGAGTCTGTMCTGGGGGCACGGGAAAGCACTGAGAGCACTGGGGAAGGTACTGGAGCACTGGGATGTGGAACTGGGAGCTGGTACTGGGTGGTACTGGGAGCATGGAACCGGGGGGGAGACCTTAGAGGGCRTTGAGGGGGGTAGTGGATGATACTGAGAGCACTTTGATTGATACAGGGCTGGTACCAAGCTCCTCTGAGTAGGACCAGGAGGCACTGGAGTCAGTGCTGGAAGGTCCTGGGCAGTACTGGGAGCATTGGAAGTACCGAGGCGTTAGGATTTGGTAGCAGGAGCTGGTACTTGGTGATGCTGGGAGCATTGGTGGGTGGTGGTAATGGGCTCTGTGGGGTTTGCTGGGGGTTGTGGTG